>NW_015546129.1:643155-654442 GCF_001515605.1 Sinocyclocheilus anshuiensis | reverse complement strand
GAACAGCTTGTAACACTCCAAAGAGAAAGGAAAACTTGAAATCGCATCATATGACCCCTTTAATGTATTAATAGAAATGTACTTTTTTCATGAACATAGGAGACCTGTCAAAAACCATCTAGATTGTAGAAAATTAACCAAAATGAATAACTTAAAACTTGAACTACCCAGATTTGAAGACTACAGTAAGATTTAACTTCTACTGTTAATAAGCTTTTGGTAGGCTACTATTAGACGGATAGCCTAAATGTCCTAATTTATGTTTTTTTATTTTTATGGTATATCAAAAAGTGTATATTTTTTTAAATGTGATTGTTGGTACATTTGACCAGTTTTTACCATATTTTCAAAACAAAAATTTAAATAGGAAAAATATGCAATATGAAAATAATTGAAGACTAAATGTGTTTTACTGAGAAAAAAAAAACAAGATTTGGTTTTTAAAAAGCCTTTTTCCAAAAGGTACATCTGGAAAAAGGGGGGTCGTCTTATAATCAGGGTCGTCTTATATTCGGGCCAATACAGTAAATCAAAAAAGCTGTTGCTTTAAACCTATAAAACGTTTCTGTACCAAGCAAATGAACAAAGACATTGGCAAACCAGAAGAGTCCAAACCCTTACCGTCTTTTGCTGCGAGACTCATTAAGCTCCATCGACACCCGTTTCCGGCGGTTTGTCTTTTTCTGTGATGGAGTCTTTGGCATGAGTTCTGGCTCGGTGCTGAAGTCACTGTACAACAAAACATCTTTTTTATGAACATGTCTAATAACCTGCATAGTAGCTGAGGGATTCTCACATATACACACAAAGTGACAGTATGAAGTGTATAACACAGTCCACCTCACATTTACAGTGTCTCACCTGGAAAACATGCGATAAGCCTCCTGCTGGATCTCCTCCAGCCACACCATGTGGACATTGTCAATTTCTTTGGTAAAATCCTGCAGCTTCCCATTAAAAACCTCCATGAGGGAGCGCGTGGCCTCCGGCAAGGAACTCATGTTGCCACCCCTGGAAATACAGAAGGAAAGGTTTTGGTTTTGCAATACTGACTAATAAAGCAAGTGTAAAGAGTAGCATTTTGGGTAAAAAATTTTTTTTTTGCAAGCAACTGATCACAAACTAACTTTACATTATGACTCCACTAGGCCCGTTTGACAAGCTGTCATTTTGAAAACACATTTGTTTACTATTGTGCTTCAGGGAAAATGTTAAAACATGAATTTGCTTTTTTCGTGGTGAACTTTACAACAAAGAGCAGAAGGTCCAGACTCATTAATATTAATATATAGCATGAAAACCGCTTTATTTGACATCTGTCAAATGTTACAACAAAGAAATTGAGCATTTAGACGGTGTTTCTCAAAACATTGGAAATAATTTCACTGATTCATGATGCAGGTAGATTAACTTACTGCATACTAACCATATATGATGTTCAAATTAAGAAATGTAAACATTTAATCTAATGTTTTTTATGAACTAAGTCTTTATTCCGATCTCAGTTCAAACACAGCCGCGGACGAACATGCGTGTATATAATAAACAAATATATTTCGGTTGTTACATTTATGACATAAGAATATTAAAATTACACAAAATAGCATGCGAATAACTAAAACGTGAATTTATATCTGACTGCATTAAGAATTCATAGCCAACCTAGCTACTTTAAACAGCGAAATAATACATTTTAAAACGGCATCTACCTCTTTAGCCTTTATGCACGACCGCACTGCAAAAACAAAGACTTGATGATCCGAAGTTATGATCCTTGCTTCTATTTTGTTCATAAACATTAGATGCTAATTTAAGATTAGAAGCTATTTTCTGTCTTCGGCTCCACTGTCTCTTGTTTTTCAGCCAGCCGCTCAAAACGGTTTAAATAGTTTAAAATTCTGCTCTGACGAATAACACACTACGAACCGCCCTATTCTGGGTGGGATCAAATAATCCGTGTTTTCAATTGAACAATACGGCTGTCTGTCACGACAGATTCGGCCAATCACATAATACATTTTAAAACGGCATCTACCTCTTTAGCCTTTATGCACGACCGCACTGCAAAAACAAAGACTTGATGATCCGAAGTTATGATCCTTGCTTCTATTTTGTTCATAAACATTAGATGCTAATTTAAGATTAGAAGCTATTTTCTGTCTTCGGCTCCACTGTCTCTTGTTTTTCAGCCAGCCGCTCAAAACGGTTTAAATAGTTTAAAATTCTGCTCTGACGAATAATACACTACGAACCGCCCTATTCTGGGTGGGATCAAAGAATCCGTGTTTGCAATTGAACAATACGGCTGTCTGTCACGACAGATTCGGCCAATCACAATCAAGAAAGTTTAGGCAAGGACGAGCTGTGCTCTCATTGGATGATACGCATGTCTGTCATTGATTCAAACCGTCCAATGCGGGAAGAGTGCGGTGAAGTCCCCGCCTCCGTCGTGACGTCAGCGTGTTCGACATTCCGTGTGAAAACAGAGCAAAACATAACGATATCCGTGATTTGATATTAGTCTCGTTTATTTTATTAAACGTAAAACCAGATCAGCTTGACAGTTCTTAAAATTTCCCAGACGTTTTGCATATAGTACAACATTTTAGAATTTAAATTATTAGGATTAAATACGATCGTCACACTGTTACCATGGTAACAGAAGCAGCTAGCTTGCTAGCGTCGTAAACGGCTCGTCGTTTGAACAGACCCGATGTGTCTTACTCGATAGCTAGCATCATTTATAATCTTTTCGTGTTTTATTTTTCGTTTAAAATATAAATAATAGACGCCCCACACTGAAACGACAATGTAGGTGAGTTTGTAAGCTCGCCAGGTTGTTTGGTTGACTATCATTGACTACCAGATTAACATGATTAGGTGATCTGATCACTCTTGAGATGATAAGCTTTTCTAAACAGGTATCACTTTTTTATTTAAACAACTGTGTTCGTATATGTTACGTTTATCGCATTTTATTATAATATAATACTTTGTATAGTTAGCTGGTTTATAGCTTATTCAATATGAAACCAAGGATTTACCATGGTTTTTTAAAGTATATTGGAGTAACGTTACCTTGAAAGCACCATGCTATATGAGTAAAATACTATGATATTACCCTCTGATACTACCACTATACCATAGTATCACCACACTACCCTTTGAACGAAAAATGTGTGATTTATGATCAAACAGAAGTGTCATATGGACAGCATACCAACGACAGACCGACCTGTGCTTCTGTCATTATTGAATAACTCTAATCCTCTTTGCAGGATTTATTTTTAGAGGATGGACGAGACATGCAAGGTGATCAGAACCTGAAGCTCAGGTAAAGGACAATCTGCTGATGGAGATGTGCCTTCACAGACCATGAAGAAAATATTCAACTTCAAGAAGAAGAAGGGCTCCCCCAGCCCCTCTGAGACGGGGAGCGTGCTGTCGGCCAGCTATGATGTGAAGGAGAAAGACCTCGGGAAGGTCCACAAGGCTGCGTTCAGCGGAGATGTGGTCAAACTCAGACAGCTGGCCAAAAAGAATGATTTAAACCAGCTGGATAAGGAAAACAGGTAATGGTTGATGATCTGCAACTATTTTGTTTGTAGTGGACAAATCAAAATGTATTACAGAAAATACAGAATCTTACCACCTACAGCGATTTTCAGCAACTTGCCAGATTGAACCTTGTCAGATCTTAACCTTAGACTTAAGATAGAAAGTTTCTGTAATGCGGCCCCAGGTGTCGGCATCAGGCTTCTCCTTCAGGGCTCAGCGATGGGAATTTGGCCAGTAGTTGTATTGCTTTTTACATGTCCTGCTTACATTTTAATTTTCCCAACTGCAAAAGAAGACCTATATTTATTTTTTAGCAAATACATTTTTATATTTGCTAGAAATATTTGTATATTTCATGAAATTTAACTTAAACTTTTTCATTATTATTATTATATTAAAGGTGCACGCAATATGTAAGATTTTTTTATTAAAATATCCAAAAACCACTAGAACAGTGTTATATATTTTGCTGACTTGTGTACTTACACTATCCCAAATGTTTCGAAGAATGTTTAAATCCAGAGAAATAAGCAATTTTAACTAGTGACACGGAGCGTGTCTATAGTGTCTTTGTGTCGCCTGCCGATGACGTCATAACCCTTCGATTTCCAGTTTTGTTTTGTAGAAAACATTTAAACACCAAAGATGCTTTAATATGTTGTGCGTTTTAATAGACCAGTGACGAGCGCACAGAGTAGCATTATAACAGAACTAAATGTATCTAGTATGATAAAACAGCGCTGCTTTACCCCACATACACACGACCGGAAGGAGCGGAAGCGGTCGACTGTGGCATAATAAAAGCTCCGCTGCTTTCCAGCCGTGTGTCGCGCTCGTTCAGCGCCTCGTTTCACTTCGACGGCTTTCAGCCTCACCCTGCTTCATTCTACTACGTTACTAAATCATTAGCTCATCCATGAACAGGATTTTTGCCCGAGTCCCGTCGGATTGCATCGGCTGTGGGGATGAAGACCACAACTCCCATGATTCCACACTCAGTCACAGCGTCATCAAACTACGCCTTTGTTTCTTTGTTTGTTTTGAATACGCGCCCTCTAGCGGCGAAAATTACATATTGCGCCTTTAATTTACAAAAACAAAATGTGCATATACAATATGGATTTGGTCTGAATTTGTTTTAGATTTTTACTTGCCCTGCTAAAATTTTCTCTGGCTACACTACAAGAGAATAACCTAGCCTATTTTTAATTTTTTAGCAATTTTAGCATTGCTAAAAATCTTTTAATTTTCATGAACTTTCATGAATTTTTCATTAAAATATTTTTCTTTACAAAATCAAAATGTTCAACAAATTGGAATTAATACACCTATAAAGTAACTATTTCCATGTTCAACTTGAAAATGGATGATTTGAGAATTGATGGGATTGTAAAAAAAAATTTCATACCAGAATGCAGCTAGACCTAATGCCAGTTTGCTAAATCAATGCCTATATAATAGGTGTTTGATTATTGGTTAACCTGTTTCTTTGGAATAACCTTCACGATAATACTAAAAATGTTTATTAAGAGAGTAAATCGGTCCATTTTGAATTCTTGTGGACATTATGATGCATGAAGAATCATTTAATGGTAGCATTTGTTGATGCATAATCCCAAAACTTAGGGTGTATTCACACCAGGAAAGTCTGCTAGTTCACTTGCTTTGGTCCGGACCAAATACAATGTTGATTTTTTTTGTTTGGTGCGGTTCGCTAAACAAATTAAATACGACCTCATTTTTGCTCATACAGGTAAGAATAATACATCGTTCGGAACTTTACTATCTATTTTTATTTGTGTGCACTCACAATATCAAGAAAACGTTGTGCTTTTGTAAAATAAAGAAAACAAATAATCACAATGTTAGTTTAAACATTTAACCTATATAAATGTGCGCTATTAGGTGCATATCTAATCGTTTGTGTGGAGAGTGGAAGCTGAAGCACGCTTCAGGACATCAGTGTAAACAAATGAAATACGCTGTCATTTTTGCTCATAAAGGTAAGAATAATACAACGTTCGGAACTGTAAGGGCTCTATTTTTATTTGTGTGCACTCACAATATCAAGAAAACGTTGTGCTTTTGTAAAATAAAGAAAACAAATAGGATGCGCTTGTCTCGGTCTTGTACAGGAGCGCTTCACAAAAATGCACCGAAACTCAGCGAATATTTTCCTTATAGACATGATGAATATATCTATAGAAAGCTTTAAATGAATACAAAACAAAATAATTCAAATCCAAAACAAAAACTCTTATTATTATGCAATCCGTAAAGATTAATTTCTTTCTAAAGGTGCGTCCAATGATGAGATGGCAAGGGTCAGGAAAACTCATCATTTGCATGTGTTTTTAAGCATTGTGGTTTAAAAACAAGTGATTTAAGCCATTGAAACGCAAATAACAGCACTATATGCGCGAGTTGTCTGTTTCTAAACGTGATTTCTGCAATTGGGTCGGATCAAGGTCGGGTCATATTCACACCTAAAACGAACCGTACCAGAGTTCGTTTGGAAGCGGACCGAGACCACCTCTTCAGCTGGGTCTCGGTACGGTTGTTTGGTCCGCACCCGAGTGCAATTGCTGTATTCACACCTGCCAAAAATGTCCGCACCAAGAGGGGAAACGAACTTGAGTTCGATTGAATCGAACCAAACAAGACAGGTGTGAATACACCCTTAGACTTACTTCACCTTGTTCTTTCAGAAGAAACATTCATACACTACTGTTTAAAAGTTTGGGGTCTGTATTATTTTTTTAATGTTTTTAAAAGTAGTCTCTTCTGCTCACCAACCAAGGCATTTATTTAATCTAAAATACAGCAAAAACAGTAATGTTATGAAATATTATTACAATTTAAAATATCTGTTTTATATTGGAATATATTGTAAAATGTAATTTATTTCTGTGATGTAAGCTGAATGTTCAGCATCATTACTCCAGTCTTCAGTGTCACATGATCCTTCAGAAATCATTCTAATATGCTGATTTGCTGCTCAAGAAACACTTATTATTATCAGTGTAACAGTTGTGCTGCTTCATATTTTTGTGGAAACCGTGATACATTTTTTCAGGATTCTTTGAAGAATAGGAAGTTCAAAAGAACAGCATTTATTTGAAATAGAAATCTTTTGTAACATGTTTTTACTGCCACTTTTTGATCAATCTAATGCATCTTTGCTGAATAACTTATTTGCTATTGTTTTAAACTCTTTGTAGCTTCTAATCATTTGTATGTGCAGTAATGCTGTCAGTTATCCTCTGTGATTGGACCCGCAGAACTGCGCTGCACATCGCTTGTGCCTGCGGACACAGAGATGTGGTTCAGTTCTTGGTGGAGAGCAAAGTGAAGCTGAACTTATGCGACAATCAGAACCGCTCTGCCTTAATGAAGGTACACTCCGCTTGTTCTTGTGAAATCATATACATATAGATACATGCTGACTGGTATGTCTTTGTGGTTATGCATGTCTTGTAGGCGGTTCAGTGTGAACAAGACCGCTCCATCTCTTTGCTCCTGGATCATGAGGCTGACCCCAACCTGGTGGACATCAATGGAAACACGGCACTGCACCTGGCCGCCCATATCCCCTCCCTACCTGTGACGCTGCAGCTCCTGGAGCACTCAGCCAACATCAACGCGCAGAACAAGGTGAAACTTTAGTGTTCCGACAGATTATTACAGTATTAACCACACACAGCACGTGTCTGATACATAAAGATGAAGTGTTTAATTTCTGCAGTGCCAAATTGCAGAAATAATAGACTACTTAGTGCATACTGCATAATATTCACTAAAATGCTTACTCCTAACATTGGTTGAGTCAGAAGTTCATCCTTCAAATAAGGATGCACTTATAAACCAAAAGTGATCGTCTTGTGCGTTGAAAGGTAAGATAGTTAATGCAGTCCAGTCTTGTTTTGTTGTGGTTTGATTGACAGGATGGCAACACTCCACTGATGCTGGCTGTGATGGAAAACCATGCAGACATGACGGAGCTTTTATTGAAAGAGGGAGCAGATGTTAATGTCAAGAACCAGGAGCAACGGTAAGAAAGACGCCCTTTAATGGATTAGTTCATCCAGAAGTTAAAGTTCTGTAGTCATCTTGGTATGTGCATTTAGGAGATATGATGGAGAAATTTTATGAAATTGTGCTCTATCAATTTTCTTTTCAGCAAAAGTAATAATCAATCAGGAATAATAGTACTGATAAATAAATGGATAAATTAACAACAATTGATTTGTAATCCATAGAAACTAATAAGTGATTCACCTAGATATTATTTTAGTGTCATTATTGTCTTATTATTTATTCATATCTTGAATTAGTTTTAATTTTGTTTTCTCATTTTTGTAATTTGTTGTACATTTTAGTTATTTTTATTAGTTTGTTATTTTGTTATTGTCGTATTTGTTTTTATTACTTTTTTTTTTTCAGTTGTAGTTTTTTTTTATAAATTTGTTTTAGTCATTTTTTGTTATTTTATTATTGTTGTATTGTTATTATATTTGTTTTTGTTTAGTGTTTTAATTATTTTACTTCAGTTTTAGTAATTTCAGCACTTAAAACAAAATGGAAATGAAAAATGTCTTCGCAAAGAACTGAAATAAAACTTTTTTTTTTTTTCTGTTCTGTTTTGTTAACATAAATGTTTTCTAGTATTTTTAGTTTCACTGATTCACATTCTGTCTGTCATTGTTAAGGTCTGCGTTGATGATAGCTGCATGCAATGGACAAATCAGCATGGTGCGTTTGCTCCTGCAGTATGATGCCGACATCACAGTGAAAGATGATAAGGGCTGGTCTTCTGATGATTATGCCGTCATGAATGGACATCACGCGTAAGGGCTTTCTTCTTTTGCCTGCTTATATTTCAAACTCACCATCTGATTTTAAATACAAAGTCCTTACTTTGTTTGTATGTTGGTTTCGCAATGAATGTTGGCAATTTGTGTTGCTATTACCTGTTTTAATTCATTGTAAGTTAGGAACATTTGAAATGGTGATAGCGATGTGTTTACACCGGCAATGTTTTGTTAATGGAAATGCACTGCAGATGTTGTGTGGTTTTAAAACAGAAAGCTTTGTTTAAAGCATTTGCTTGTAGGAGCTCATCAGTAATCGTTCTGTTCCAGATGTTCACATCTGATTATTGAGCATGGGACGAAGAGAAGATCCCTTCAGTCACCTTCCCATTTCACTGCCAGCAAAAAGAAACAGACGTCTGTGCTCGGCAGCCCTGGTGGTATTGGGGCTGGTTTGGCTTTGGGAGGACCAGCTCTGGATAAAGATGGTGAGTCTAATTGTGTTTTACTCGATTTGCATAATTCAAGGTTTTCAGTGTCATCTGTATATGTACGTCAGTATTGCTGCAGTGTTGACTGCAGTGTTTTGATTTGGTTCTGTTTCCCCATTGTTACTCCACACTCATCTGTTGTAGCAGCAGGAAGCAGCTCCGCAGGAGTAGGGAAAGGTATTGCCAATGTGTGCCAATCGATGTGCTGTAGATCAGACACATTATTCTTTACCATTTCAGAGATAAAAGGAATAGTTCACCCAAAAATGAAAATTTGCTGAAAATGTACTCAACATTAGGCCATCCAGGATATAGGTGAGTTTGTTTCTTCATCAGAACAGATCTGAAGAAATTTAGTGTTACATCACTTGCTCATCAGTGGATCCTCTGCAGTGAATGGGTGCCGTCAGAATGAGAGTCCAAACAGCTGATAAAAACATCACAATAATCCACAAGTAATCCACACCACTCCGGTCCATCAGTTAACATCTCGAGAAGCGAAAAGCTGTGTGTTTGTAAGAAACAAATCCATCATTAAGACTTTTAAAATACGTCATCTACCCATAATATTGCTTACACCAGTGAAAAAGTAATCGCTTCTGAATCAGAAGAGAAATACGCATAGAGCGGTGTTTACAAGCCAAAACAGCTCTATGTTGGAGTGGTGTGGATTATTGTGATCTTCTTATCATCTGTTTGGACTCTCATTCTGACGGTACCCATCCACTGCAGAGGATCCAATGGTGAGCAAGTGATGGAATACTGTAATAATCTCCAAATCTGTTCCAATGAAGAAACAAACTCATCTCGGATGGCCTGTAAATTTTCAGCCAATTTTTATTTTTGTGTGAACTATTCCTTTAAAACACAATATTAAGAGTCGTATGAAATCATTTAGTGTTGCTGAATGGTAAACCATGGTATGTCTTGTCATAGGAGCTGTTCTTCTTTGTGTGTTGTACGCTAGATTAAATAAGACCTACTGACACCTGAAATGAAGTTAAAAAATGAGACTGGGTGAAAAAAAATCCAGTCTTTAACAATTTAAATAAAAAAAAAAAAGGCCTACAGCTCAGCAGACAATGCAAATTGTAAAACAAGTAATGTTTTACTTATGTAATGTATTAAGACAATTGTCACTCACTCTTTAATGCTGTGATATAGAAGTATATGCTATAATAGAATATTGTACTGTAATAGCTGTACAGATGTTGTGGTGATATACATTAAACATAGTCTCACTTTATCAGTAAATGCTTGCGGTCAAACTGCTTTTTGCTCTGCATCTATGTAGAATATGTAATCGGTTTTAGATACTTGACCCAAATGCTTATTGGTCTTAACCCATTGGTCTTTTTGGAGTGTTTTGCCAAACAAATGAGAAAAAAATGATAAAAACATAATTTATCGGTGTGAATAGGTCTGTAGGAATGCATTGTTTCACCACAAATGAATAGTCTCTCTAATTATGAGTGGGTCTTTAGATCTCTAGTTAGCTATACTGCAAGAAAATGTTTGTATTAGCAATGGGTACTTTTTTGGCTAGGCTGTATCTTGTCTTAAGCGCAGATAATCTCTTTTATTTCTCTCCTCAGATACAGAGGACAATTCTCACACAGAATCCATTAGCAGGTGATATGTCATTGATATGTCAAAACAGGAATGGGAGATAAAAGCAGCTACAAATGATAAGTTTATCAAGCACTACATTGTGTTCATTTGCAGGGCATCAAAAAGTGGTGCTGCTGATTCCTGGCCTTCATCAGATGATGACGATGATGATGATGATGAGTTAGATTTGAGCCCAAAGGTATTTCTAAGCTCTGTTGTGTTGTGCATGACAACAGTTCTGAATAGCACATGTGAAATTGATTACAAAATATTGTAATATAAAACTTTTTTTTACAGAAAGTAAACTTGAAGAAACTCATAAGCACCACAAAAAGGGAAAAAGTAGAAGGTAAGTTTTAAATTTAAATGTTTTTGTGAAGTCTTTCAGAATTGTGGTTGTGCTATAATTTGAAACCCTTTCCCTGTAGCAAAGTCCCATTAAGGCAAGGCAGTCCCATTAGGTGGCCATCTTGGCAAGGCTCACTGGTAGCTATTTTATATATAGGTAATAGGCAGGCAAACACTGCTGTTCTCCACTTGAATGGGGAAAGACTGAAAAGTTTAAAATGTTTGGCTAAGCTTGTTACAGTAACATTTCAAATCAACAATTTATAAAAAATCTAAAAGGGTCCATTGAGCATTGTGATATGCTGTCTCTGTCTGTAGTCATAGCGGATCAGGATGCAGACAAATCCTGGAGCGGATCAGAGTCCGAACCGGACAGTGAGAATAAGGGTGCAATCCGCCCTCCACTGTCTAGACCACTCCCATTCAGCAGCACCTCCCTCCACCCCCCTGTAGCAACCCCACCTGCCT
>NW_015546129.1:618584-642850 GCF_001515605.1 Sinocyclocheilus anshuiensis | reverse complement strand
CAGCACCCTTAAGGTAACCCTCACTGTGTCTCTTTGTGGTACATTGTCTAACTCTTCTCTTCTTTATTGTTTTCATTCAACCCAATCCACCCTGCCATATCAGGTGGGCAGAGTGAGTTAAAAGAGCTGCCTTCTGGCAGTAAACTAGATGTGGAAGGCAATGAAAGTCCAGAGGATGAATCTGAAGAAGGTGAAGATGATGAAGGTGAGGATGACGATGATGGTGAAGAAGAAGAAGAAGAAGACGAGGAGGAGGGAGAAGAAGATGAGGATGATGATGATGATGAAAACGATGAAAATGAAGATGATGATGAAGAGGGAGATGAACAAGAAGAAACTGCTGTGGCTTGCGAGACAACAGGCCTTCCTGGGTTGCCCAAAACCGTGGCTCTTGGTACAACAGAGCAATCAGAAATGGCTAATGAAAATGTCTACCAACCTGGACGGGACATGATGGAGGATAGTGTCTCAGGAGATAGTCCTCTGAAGGTCAGAACATATCAAGAAGAAGAAGCTTCAGAAAAAATGGACATGAAAGAAACAATTCCTGAAAAGATGCTTTTTGGAGGTCTAATTCCAGGGATTCTCGATTTAGAGGATGGCTGTCTTGTGTCAGCTGTCAGAGTCAAGGCGAGATTCTCTGATGAGGAGGACAACAAGGAGGCCAATGATAGTCCAAGTCCTCCCGCAGAATGTGAAACTTCTTTACCAAGTGTGGACAGAACATCAAACAGAAATCCAGTTGAGAGCAAGAATGAAAACCAAAGTGATGATGTTGATTGGGAGGATGATGACGATGAAGATGAGGAGCTGTTGAAAACTGAGAAGAACATTTTAGAAGTGGAGACTTCTCAGGGGACAGCCATTGAATGTGATCCACAACTTCAAGATGAAACTGATGATGTTCCTCTGAGACAAAATGAAGGAATAACTGATCTTGACACCAGCAATCTGGATGTTCCTTCAGGATCACCTAAGTCAAAGGCTGTAACTACTGCAGATGAGGATGAGGATGATTGGGATGATGTTGACGAGGAAGAAGAAGTGCAAACAAAGAAGCCACTGAACCTATTTCTGACATTGCTGGGACAGAAGGAACCAGAGAGCCCTGAGGTATCTTGGGAGTCTGGCTCAGACAAAAGTGATGGGACGCCTGAAGGAGATAAGGAATCAAACATGGAGATGCCAAATGCAGAAAAAGACCAACATCGAGAGGCTTTGGTTCAGGATGACAACACTTCAAAAAGGGCATCTTTAGAACCTGTTGAGCACCTTTCCCAGAGTCCTTTACATGAAAAACCTGGGTGCACTGATCAGAGTGATGACAGTGGAGCTATACCAGTGTCCATGATTGTTGGTCAAAGTGATGAAGACCAGAGTATAAGTCAAGAGCACGACAGCCAAGTGAAGCAAATGCAGTATGACTTTGCAAGCGGCTCGGTCAAGTTTTCTGAAATAGATCAGATCTCTGATGTCTCTGACAATGAATCTCTGTCTGAAGAATATGATGTATGTATTAATGATGCAGATCAACCACAGGCTTCAGATCTCTCCAATAGTAGCCCAAAATATTCTGCCACTTCAAGTCCAGCACAATTTGAAAAACCATTGTTGATGAGATCTCTCGCAAATAGCCCCAAACCATTAAATGCAATGAGCCCCGTTCCAACAAGTCCTAGTCCCAAACACGCACCAAGTCCAAGGCAATCTGCTGGACTCAGTCATCAACATTCAACTGCAACTAGTCCACAAAACTCAAGTTCCTCAAGCCACTCACCAAGTCCCCAACATTGTAGTCCATCAACTCCAATGATTGTCCATCTGGATCAAGACTCACAGGACATGATCAAATCTACAAATCCAGAATCTCCTCAACATTCAAGCACTGACTCTCAAGTTGAGGATGACCTTTCCGTACAGTTCGCAGATGAACGCTCAACAGAGGTGATTGAACCAGAACCAGCTCTTCAAGAAGAAATCCCCTACACCGTCATAGATGAAGTTGATCTCACTTCTGATTCTGATGAAGATGATGGTGAGGAACAACTTGAGAAGTTGCATGAACAGAGCTCTGTAAATAAATCTGTAATGGAAGAAAGACGTTCAAAGCACGGATCATTACAGGTACTCAGGAGACGATGGCTAGAATAGCCATAGCTTGTGGATAGAAGTGGTTTGTAGTTATAGTTTCTAGATGTGGATGGGATACAAACACTGAAGATGCAACTGAAGATCCCACTTGCTTCGTCTTTTATTCTTTTATGTATCTAATCTCGTTGAAGTACACCACTTCTATGCTAACAATTTATTCTGGTTTGAGTGTAAAATGCTTGCCGTTTATACTGGTTTGCAACTCATCTTCTTCGAACAGGAAGAGGCCTCCACAGAAGATGAGGAAGAGGAGGATGAGAGGGAAGAACCGGAGGAAATGTGTGAAAAGGCTAAAGATCCTCAAAATGGTGGTACTAGCAAAGAAAAGCGAAGAGGTACATTTTCATCCTTTATGGATTTTACAGTCAAGTTTTTGGCATTTAGTGACCATATAGAGGTATATAATGTATTACATGACCATATATATAACATTCTTTGCATGTTTTTCCAGATTTCCTTTCAGAATTGGGACTCGAAAAGGAAGATGAAAATGACGACTCTCCCTGGGATTCAGAGGTCAGTCACAAGACATATTAAACAAAGCAAAGCAGGCGAAATCTCCATACAGTAATGCAGTTTATACACACAATCACCCTAAAGCAGGGTTTCCCCAAGCTACAGGTTAGAAAATACAAACAGGTTAGTGATGGAACTGCAATGGGTCAGTGGAATTGTGATAATAAATTATCAAATATAAATGAAAAAAAATAAAAACAGGTTGTGGTCCTCTGTTCTAAGGTCACCTGTGACCACATTTCATCCTGATATGTTCTCTCTTTTTTCCCTCACAGTCTGGTTCTGAGAGCCCACAGAAGAAACAGGCCAGTGCTCCACACACTCCTGCCAAATCACATAGATCTATGTCCAGTATTTATGAGGAGTATACTGAAGGTATGTAAGGCATTTCTAGTGTTTTTTTTTAAAACATATAAAAATATGATTGCATTTTAGAATGCTTTGTCTGTGTAGCCTTCTGCAACCATTTCATGCTTAAAAATATACAAAAGATTGACACTTTCCATTGCTTCTGCTTAACAGATGTTTTTACAAGACTTGCTATGCTAAATTATGCAAAGTTTAGGTTATTTGTAGATTTGCATTTCATAATCTCATTGAATTCCTTTGTAGACTTCTTATACGTTCCCTCCTTCGTAAGAGGAGGGAGGAACGTTAATTTATTGAGAAGTATAGGCCAGCCAGGAGGCTGCAGGCCGATGGGTAGGCATTCATGATTTGCTGTTGTCCTGCTGGATTAATCATCACCGTTATAGCCGTCACATTAACATCTTGTCCTCAGATCCTGATCCTGATGTTTTATGCATCTGTTGTCATCTGTGCATTCAAGGCATGTGATGTGACACGGAATGATGCTCAACTAATACATGCTTTAGTGGGGAAGGTCCATCGTTGTTGCTCATGTTTACAAGATGAGTTTATTGAAATGAACATTTACAGAACTGTTCCCTTTATTGTGTTTGAGTATTTGGCCACTCTCAAACCCCAGTTCACAGGCATCATGGGAGACCTCCATCACTGCATGTGCATGCCTGCGTACTCGCTACATGGAAGCTTGTCTTTGTCCATTGATTTTCATGTTTTTTGAGGAGAGTTTTGAACCTTGTCCCTTCTTGCCTTTCAGTTTTAAGAAAGGATGAGGATGATGAAGAAGAGAAGGAAACTGAAATACCAGTAAGTATCATTTTGAAATTATTGGAAGTTATTGAGCTTGAATTGCATTTCATGAAGAACTAATGTTTGCAATGCAGTTTTTGGTAAAATGCATGAATGATTAGATTGTCAATAAAGCAGCGTCAGCTGAATTAATTGAAAAAAAAAAAAACACTTTGCTGCCCTGCAATGTTAATTCTATTAATATTAAATACTGATATATTAATATTAATTATATCAACATATATATTATTATAATTTTTATTTATTTTTTTAAATATCATGTCATATAGTAGAGAAAGGCGCACAATTTTCAGGGAATACATGTACTGATTAAAAATATTTATGGCAATTTTTATCCAAATAGTTTTGGATAAAGCCATCTATCAAATGCATAAATGTCAAAATATATATATATTTTTTTACTTTTGAATTTTATATTTAATGCATCTTTTTTTCACAGCCTAAAGTGGTCAAAAGAGAGATCGTGTCTGTTCTTAGTAAGCTGATGGATTCAAAAGAAGCTAATAAGAAAACAGGTCATCTCATTTTTTTAACACAACAATTAAATTATATTCTTACATGTTTGGCTTCTCATTTAAACATCTCTGTTCTTACAGATCTGATGGAAGAGCTTGGTTTGGGGGATGCTGATGATCTTGAAGGTAATCTTGATGTTCTTCCTTCATTAAAACATTTCCTGAATCCTTCCTGAATCAAATTTTACACTCAGTGAATGTTTTGTATGTCTGATGTGTTCATGCTTTTGTCTTAATTTACACAAAATTAAATCACCAATGCCCTCCAGATCAGATACTCACGCACTTATGCTCATTTATAGTTCTGCTGATGCTTGCTAATATCAAAGCCAGGGCCTAGCAGTTAGTGCACATGCCATGGGCGACACAAGTTTCATTTCAGTCAGAATGTCGATGAAAAGTCTAAAGTTCCACACTGGCTATGAAGATATTCTCATTTAGGTCTGCATTTATCATTTATTTGCTCTGCCTCTCATAGATGCTTCAGACTGGGACTCTGCCAGCACCACCAGTAAGGCCAGTAAGAAATTCCCAGTTCATAAGCTGGATGAGGAACCCGTCTTTGAAAGCCCAGCAGCTTCCGCACTACCCATAACATCCGAGGAACAGGACGTGGACACCAGAGAACATAAAGAAGCCAGTCCAGAGAGAAACAAACCCACAACCTCAAGCACAACACCTCTACCTAGTCCACGATCTCTCAACCCAAACGCCAGCTCAAAACCACAACCACTGCCACTGCCACGACTGCGCTTGGACTCCAATCAGAGGCCGGAGAGTGAAGGTAGAACTCAGAAACTACAAATCTTAGATTTATTCTCTTAGCTTTTGAGGTGATTTCAATAAATATATATGCTGATACAAAATTTATTTAAATACAGAATCGGACTGGGATTTGGAAACTTCCAGTCCAGCCAAGATGACAAATTCACTGCCAAACGTCGCTGAGCCTGATGCAGGTAAATCTCTTCAATGTGAGGGTGAATGTTCAGGGTTTACTATACTTCTCACTGTATTTTATATTATGTTGTAATGTGTCTGAATTTCTCTTCAGTTCATCGGCAGGAACCCAAAGCTGAAGATGTCGAGAGTGAAGACAGTTCTTACGCAAGTGAAGATGCAGATCAGGTGGGCAATTCATAGAATAAACAAGCTCTGTGGATTCTGCCAACTTTAAATAAATTAATAATAAAATAAACATAAAAATCTGATTAAGCATTTCATTATTGAAAATGTCTGCAAACTATGTGCCAAAATTAAAACTAAAACTAAATTAAATGATTTTCATATCATTTACATTTAAGAAATCTTTTTAAAAGTTGAAGTTGCTATTTCTTTTTCACATTTGCCATTTTATTTTAATATTGCATTTAATTGCATTTAGGATTGCAATTGGGTTTCATTTAATTTGATAGGGATGATGCATTGTGTTACTGTGAAAAATTACAGTATATTTAATATGACTTATGAAACGCTTAATCAGATTTTCATTTTATTAATTTATTTTAAATTGAAAGAATCTGCCTTTTATAAAACTCTGCCTCTTCTTACTAAATTAAGTGTTGAAAATAGAGTCTTAGTTTTGCCCTAGTGGTAACTGGAAGCTCCAGTGATGTGGATTTGGTCTTTAATGTCACTACATGTTTCCTTTGTGCTTTATTTTAGTTAAATGTGGTGTTTGTGACAGTGATACAGTTTAATTGTTGGCACGAGTCATGTGCATGTGTCTCAAGTTTGGTCTGAAGTCCTTGTCAACCAGACTTGTTGGGTTTTTCATTGTTAATTCTATTCTTTTGTCTAATTGTGCAAACAAAGGCAAGAGAGGCATTACAAGCGTCTTCTGTAGACATAAATAGGCCGTCTAACCTTGAACCACTGGAGCGCCCAACCTCTCCTAGAGAGGACGAACAAGAGGAGAAAGCTGATGAGATTCCCTGGGAGGAACGCTATGAGAAAATATGGGTGGAGAACGACAAAAAGGAGACCAAGTCCCAATACAAAAACGTGGCTGCTGAACTAAAAGAGAGGTTCGGAGAACTGGAGCACAAAGAACCACTGAGTGACCTTTCGAAACAGGAGTGGAAAGAAGATGAAGAGGAAAAGAAAGAGCTGGAAAAGGAAGCAGAGGACGAAGATTCCAGTGAGGAAGAGGGAGAGTCAATAGTGCGGCCCATCGCCCTGGCGAGAAGTGCCATACTTTTGCCCATCCCAGAGCAGAGAGAGTCCGGCCTGGAGGACTCGCAGTCTGAAAGTGTCCACCGCACGGTTAGTGTTGAGGTCAGCGATGCAGAGCTTCCCAGTGACCAACACAACCCTCAAATCATCCCAGAAGCCCTAACGGATGAGGCCCAGGAGCCAGAGAACCGAACAGATAACACTGAGGAACCTGAGAGTGGAAGCAAAGATAAGTGTCCACTAGAATCTGCAAGCGACAAAGAACCTGAAGAACTTCACAGACCTTCATTGCTTGTTGAGAATGAGCTACAAGTCCCACCCAAAGTTCTAGAAGTGCTCTCTTCTGACTCCAACGAGGTTGATGAGGGCCTGTGGAAGTCCAGACTTGAGGTATGACCCCGGGAGGAGTCTCAGACAAACTTGTGTAACGAATGAAGACTTACAGTGATGCCTCTGTCTTCTTGTTCCTCATTCACATAAACTCAAAATGTGAGGGAAAAGCTCTAGCTTCAAAATCAAAACCGTCTGTTAGTCATCTTGTAATGCTGACCAGACACTGACAGGCCAAATTACACAACTGTTCCCTGTCTCTAGTTCTGCCAGTCATTAGCTCTGTTCCAAACCTAGTGAGCTGCCTACCCAGACAGCATTTTAAGACATGACATGCTTCTTCTGACATGACATGTTAATTATGTTGCCTTCTGAGATACCTTGTAATTTTAAATTTGCAAATATTTGCATTTTATACAGTATTGAAAGTCTTGAAAAAAGTTCTAAATCAGTCTAATGAAACTCATTATTTGTATGTTCTATGTATTTTTATCCTTATTAGAGTGTCATTAGCTTAGCAACATGCCAACTCTTGAATGCAGTGCAGCTAATTTAACGCATTTACATTTTATACAGTACTGAAAGTATGGCTAAAATAGTTCTGAATTAATCGAATTAAACCCATTATTTGTGTGTTTTATGTGCTTTTATGCTTATTAGAGTTAAATGTCGTTAGCTAAGCAAAGTCAGTTGTGAACATTCTCCCGTGTGCTTTATATAGCAGCTTTCTGCCTATATAAAACCTTTCAAATCAGTAATTTATGATATTCTATGATGGTTATCATGGTACCTTAGAAGGCAGCTACCTATGTAGGCAGTAGTCAGCGAGGCAGCACGCTAGTTTTTGAAAAAGCTATTATCTTGTGTTGTCAACATTTTTTGTACTACCATTTCAACTCATTTCACAATGTTTTCAAATAATTTACATTCTTCATGCATTTTAACACCCCATGAAATCTGTGTTTTTAGTATTATATATATACTATTATAGTATTTATTAATATTTTGAATGAGCTTCTGTTTTTATATTTTCGTTTTTTAATTTAATAGTTAATGTTTAAATAATTTAGTTTTTCTATTTAGCTTTGATGGATTTTTATTTCCGTTTGAATTGTATTAATTTTAGTACTTCGACTTAAAACGTATTTTCATTTCCTTATTTTCAAGTTTTTTAAGTTTAGGTTTTTCATCTAATATTTAGATTTTATTTTATTTAATCTATTTAAATTGCTGTAAATGATTTTTGCTAGTTGTAGTTAACAAAAACAGCACTGCATGAAATAGACAAACACATTGTTCTTTTGTGTATTCATGCTTGGGAAGTTGGGAAAGCATACATCATATTGTTTTAATAGCCATCCTTTCGTTTAAATAATAGCCTGAGGAAAAATATGATTTGGGCTGCGTTTATAATGAGCTTTGCTCACTGTGCAGCAATAGATGTGTTAGACATTAGTATGCTTCTTGCTTTACTGATTCTTTTAAAGCATCTTTCTGATGCTTTGCTGAACTTTTAGGGGCATTTGAAAAGTTAATGTTCTACAAAGCTCTAAGTTTGATTTCATGGGGTCTTCAGTTGTCTCGTCTTGTCCTGTATATGTTTTAACTTGTGTGACCTGACCAGCACTTGTCTTGAATCTAGTCTGTCACTTTATTAAATATTTATTGGTTAATTTTATGCACTGGTGTCAAATGCTTCACTTGGGTGTCAGTTCACACCTGACATGAGCATCTGTCGTGTGCATGTGTGCCAAGGATTGCTTCCTTTAACTGTCTGAAGATCTCTCTTCATCCTCCTGAAGATCTGTCATACTAGTGTGTTTTCATGATGTGTCTCAACGGAGGAGTTTCCAACAACCATTTTTAACCCAGAACTTCTCCGTTGATGTTGGCTTGAAGTGTGTTTTATGTTTCTAGTGCTTCTTTTTAAATAAGAAAAGAAGACATTGTGTGGTGTTTTGCTCAGTTTTGTCTCGTATGTGACTGTATCTGAATGTTTTGCATGATCAGTTGACTAAATCAATACATTCATACACATTTCCCAGAAGTAGTTTTAAATCTAGAATTTCCTTATGCTCTTAGAGTAATGCTTATATGCATACATTAAAGATGATTTTAGCTCTCTCAACACATAATATCTTCTGTTTTAGGGTAATAAGGAACAGTTGGATGGTATGAGGGGAGAACAGCAGCCCAGTGCTTTATGGGATACTAGAGGAACCAGAGAAGGAGGTGAACTTGACCAAGGAGAAGGGAAGGAAACTGACAACAACTCTGGGAACCCGAAACCTCAACCGGAAGAGATGGCTAACGGCAGGTCTTTGGGAAGAGAGGGTAGTGTTTCACCAAGACATCTGACAAGAAGTCCAAGAAGGTACATATGTTGCATTACTAGATGGAATTAATGTGAAGGGAGATGTTTTTGTGATCCAATCACGTTGAAGAACTTTATTTTATTTTATTTGATTTCCTCCCTGGAATTCCTTTTATCCTGTAACTGTGCATGAACCATTTAATTTTATTTTAAAGGGGTCATATGACGTTGCTAAAAAGAACATTATTTTGTGTATTTGGTGTAATGCAATGTGTTTATGCGGTTTAAGGTTAAAAAAACACATTATTTTCCACATAGTGTACATTATTGTTGCTCCTCTATTCCCCGCCTTTCTGAAACGCGTCGATTTTTACAAAGCTCATCGGTCTGAAAAGCGAGGTGTGCTCTGATTGGCCAGCTATCCAGTGCGTTGTGATTGGCCGAATACCTCAAGCGTGTGATGGAAATGTTACACCCCTTACCATACTGTGATGCCATGTTCCGGAGCGACGAGACAAAAACATTAAAACCCATTATAAACGAGGCATTTGTTGCATCCAGTGGGGACATAATTACTGATTATAATGACTTATACTGTCTTTTTACGCGTTGCGTATCACGCTGCGTAAACATAAAACCATGTCTGCATTTGTGATCAGAGAAACGACAAACAAGCGCTACTCTACACTGCTCAAAACTCACGTTTGAATCATCAGTGGCAAATCCTTTACATATGAAAATGTACTTACAGACTGTGAGTCAGAAGCGCTAGAATGTCCTTGCAAAGTTGGAACTGCCCCACTTTATGGAAACAGACACCGGCATTGTAGGCTACTCTCCCTGGATCAGGAAACAGTCCTCGTCCTCCATAAAACGCGCTGCACACATCTGAATAATTTAGTCTTTGCAGCTTTACAGATCTTCTTTATGCACCAAGAGCTTGTAACACTTCAAAGAGAAAGGAAAAATTGAAATTGCATCATATGACCCCTTTAAAAATTACTGAAAAAAATACTGAAGACACCTTGAAGCAAAGAGCTTTCAGCAAATGGGTGATAGATCAATACACATTTTTACAAAAAAATTTTCATTCTATTTCTAAAGTATATGCATGTATAAAAAACATACTCATCACATAGTCATCACATACAAGTATTGTGTTATTTTTATTTTGTCAGTTATGTTTCATGCTAATGGAAAATAGTCATCAGGCTTTTGCTGAAGCTTTGAATTTGCTTCTGGTGTCATCATTGCTGTTTCCCTGGTGGAGGGCATGCAGTTGCCCTTTTTTTTTTTTTTTTTTTTTAAATCTTTCATTTTAACTTCATGATGAGATCTGTGCACCTCCAGTACTGACAGGGCACGACCACATGGTGAGGAAGACGAAGAGGAGGAAAAGAAAACTGTAGGTAGCCAAGCCAGAAATCTCCGTGTAGCTCCCCCTCTGCAGGGCAAACCCTCCCGACCTGCGACCCACCATAACGGAGACCTCGAGTCTGTTTTTGATGATAGTACTTTAAGTGAGCTATCGGAAGAGGACAGGAGGTATACATGCAGTATTTACATGCTTTTTAATGTAATATATTATTTATAGCTCGATTTTATCTGTTGCAATGTTGCAGCAGCAACATTATAAGCATAACTGGGCCTGCACAGAATCTGTACCCACAGAATTCAACCAGATTTGAACACCTGTAATATTTACACCTGTAATACTTGCACCCACAATCAGTGTTGAATAAATGAAAGCAAATGAAAAGCGGGCAGATTCCATATGGGCCTTGTTATAACGTTTAATTTTTTTAAAGAGAATACTGCATTATATCCTCATTTTAGAGCACCAAACTTGCTCTCCGGTAGACTGGTGTTATCTGATAAAGCATAAAATCATGTTTTTTCTTTGTACTGACAGGTCCCCTTCTTCAAGGCGTAAGAAAGAGCAGGTGAGCTTTTGTCTTGATAAGGTAAACCTCCAAGTGTTCGTTTAAGGGTTTGTTTAAGACAGTGGTTACCAAACTGTGCACTGACTTTTGAGAATATGAAGGAAAATGTTACTCATAAATTTACCAGTTTAACACAGGATACTCAGTGTCACACATGTGTTGTATTGACTTTATTGTCTCCTATGCAGAGTACTGGAGAACTGGAGATGGCAGATGATTTTGAAGATCTCACCCAGTCTTCTGACACAGCCACTGAGGAGCTGGAGACTCCAGTATCTGGTTACCACAATGCATCCCTGCTCTTCAAACAGCTCGACTCCAGCTATCTGGGTGAGTCAGTCAGCTGAAAGCAAACAGTTAAGTTCAGATGTTCAGCAAATGAAGATATTCGCCTGTATCTTATGTCCTGCAGACTCTGTGAGTGTGGTGAAACTACAGAACATGTTTCATGAGTACGAACGCACCATCCAGAGGGAGAGAGACAGACACAGCCGTCTGGCGGATAAAACCTCTCGGCTGGAGCAGGAACGCAACGAGTTCAAGATCCTGCTGGATGATATCAGAGGCAGCAAGTCCAGCCTAGAACATCTCAAACTGGAGCTGGAAACGGATATGAACAATCTCAAGTGAGCTTATCTCAGTGCATCTGCAACTCGCCAGGTTTTGTGACACTGACTCTCTCTTCTCTCTCTCTTCTCATGGAAGGTTCCTTTTGAGACAGGAACAGGAAAAGCATCAGAGTGCTCTCATGCTGTATAATAAAACCCGTGAGCAGCTCCAGAGGAAAGAGGAGCAGCAGCGAGCCGAGGCCGAAGAGTGTCACAAAGCCGAGCTGAAAGTTCGCAGTCTGGAATTGGAGATCAGAGCCCTAAAGAACAGCATCAAACAGGTCAACAGCAGCAGACTGTTAGATTTAGCTGGTAAAACCAGCTCATAACACCGTTTTCTCAGTTTGCTGATTTAATTTAATTTAATTTAATTTAATTTAATTTAATTTAATTTAATTTAATTTATGCATTTAACAGACGCTTTTATCCAAAGCGACTTGCAGTGCATTCAGGCTATACATTTTTTTGCTGAAGAGTGTGTTTGTGTGTTTAGCTTGAGGAGGACAGAGATGAGTCTCAGCGTCTTTTGTCTCATGAGCGCAGTGCTCGCACCCTACAGGAGGAGTTACTCAACAACCACCTGCGTAAGCAGCAGAACATTGAGAAGGAGAACCTTCGAAACCTCAACAAGAGCAATGAGGTACCGCTGCCACCTTTTCAAAAACTTTGTCAGGGAATATTTATAAATGTGCTATTTCTGTTAGCAACTAGCAAATTCATTGCAACTAACAAATGTATGTTGTCAAATATGCAGTGATGTAATGTCTTTACAGCCACATATGCAGTGACGTCAGAGCTTAACAATCACACATGCAGCAATGTCATAACTAAACTGCACATGCTGTGATATAGCTTTAGTCAAATACGCTGTGATGTAATACAGTCACATTTGCAGTGATGTCATAGTTTTATGGCCACATATGCATTGCTGATGATGTCATAGCTTTATGGCATATATGCAGTGACGTCATAATTTTATTTCCACAAATGCAGAGACGTTGCAGCATTACAGCTACATATGCAGTGACATCAGCTTAAAGGGATAGTTCACCCAAAAATGAAAATTACCCCATGAT
This sequence comes from Sinocyclocheilus anshuiensis, assembly GCF_001515605.1. NCBI lineage: Eukaryota > Metazoa > Chordata > Actinopteri > Cypriniformes > Cyprinidae > Sinocyclocheilus > Sinocyclocheilus anshuiensis. The sequence goes on along the minus strand of NW_015546129.1, from coordinate 630,046 downwards.
TTACTCACACTCAAGCCATCCTAGGTGTATATGACTTTCTTCATTCAGACTAATGCAATCGGATTTATATTAAAAACTGTCCTGGGTCTTCCAACCTTTATAAGCTTGACAGTGAATGGGGGTCGATCCATCCATCATAAAATATGCTCCACACGGCTCCGGGGGGTTAATAAAGGCCTTCTGAAGCGGCTTTTTAATAAAACTCAGATTGTATTAGTCTGACACAAGAAAGTCATATACACCTAGAATGGCTTGAGTCAATTATAGTGATGTCATTGCTTTACAAACATATGCTGTGTCATCATAGTTTTATGGCCACATATGCAGTGACATCATAGCTTTACAGTCAAATATGCAGTGATGCCATATCTTTACAATCACATATGCAGTGACATCATAGCTTTGCAGCTTTTATCCCATCCCATCTAAGAAACCATGAAGAGCATGAGCTTAATAGAACAAATTACCAATATGCAGTTATATAATATCTTTGCAATCACATATGTAGTCACTTCATAGTTACATCATCGCTTTACAATATGCACATCCCATCTAAGAAACCATGAATATGAACATAATTGAGAACAAATTTAAGCAATATGCAGTGATGTTATATCATTGCAATCACATATGCAGTGACGTCATAATTGAACATAATTGAGAACAAATGACCAATATCCCTAAATCAAATATGTGAACTTCATGATTTAGGTTTACCGCATAAGCAGTGAACTAAAACACAGTTAGCAGATCTTCTGTGTAACCCAACTGCTCTAATCCTGTTTGCTGGCATCTGATTGGTCAGATTTTAAGGCTTTATCCTAATGACCTGAATTTAGCCATTAACTTACTGTTACAGAGCCATTCACTCTTTTGAAACCAGGCCACATACTGTGTTGTTTTTAAAAAAAATGCTAAAATGTGTTTGTCGCATGTTAAACTGAGTTTATTACTGATGTTGTGCTCAGGCCATGTCCCAGCTTACAGAGGCATCGGACCGTGAGCGAGAGTTGATGCAACAAAACCGAGCCCTACAGGATGAACTGAACGCCGCTCGGGCCGAGCTGGACCACTCACAGTGCCACAGCCGACAGGAAGAGTCACGGCTGGCGGAGGAGAGAGACGTCCTACGCGAGAGACTGGAGGATGCCCGCAGGGACATGAAACTGAGTGAGGAGGCCTTGTCTCAGACTGTGTTCCAGTACAACGGGCAGCTGAGCGCGCTGAAGGCCGAATGCTCAGTGATCACGGCAAAACGGGAGCACGAGAGGCAAGTGAGGCAGCAACTGGAGGCCGAGGCCGAGGCGAGCAGGGCACGACTGCAGGTGGCGCTGCAGGAGGCCGAGAGATGCCAGGTCAGCTTCAACTCATTTACATTTACATTTACATTTAGTCATTTAGCAGAAGCTCAGTCTTTGCCAGGTTGAGCTGTAGGTGATATTCTTTCATCCATGCCGAGATGTCCGCCAGGCAGCCTGAGATCCGTGCAGCTACCGTTAGATCATCTGGTTGAACTAGTTGATCATTTGTGCTAAACTAAAGGGAAAGGGATTTTGGGAACTGCTATCAATTTGTCTTTTATTATTGTTGCAACCTCTCAGGCATCACGCACAGATGCAGAGCGCACTCTCCAGCGAGACCGTGAGGAGCACCAGCGGGCGCAGGAAAAGCACATCTTTGAGTCCAGTACACAACGGGACACCATCCAGTCCTTGTCCCAGAAACTCAGCAAGGCCGAGGCGCGCGCCAACAGCCTGGAGAACGAGTGTCACCGCAATGCTCTGACCATCGCTGAGAAGGGCGTACTGTTGGAGACTCTGGCCCGAGAGAAAGACCAGGCCCTGGCCAAACTCAAAGAACTGGAGGCCACGGTACTGAACGAACGGGAGCAGGCCAGCCGTGCTGGGGCCAGACAGGAAGCCATGCAGGAGAGACTGGCCCAAGCTCAGAGCGAGAACGCGCTGCTACGACAGCAGCTGGAGGAGGCGCTCAACAAGGGCTCGGCGAAGGATAAAGCCGTTACAGATGTGCACCAAAACTTTGCCGAAATGCTGAACCAGTTACGTGCAGATGGAGAGGAGAGAGTCCACCTGGTGGAGGAGAGAAGCAAAGAGCTGGCAAAGACAAACAGCGAGCTGAGAGATCAGAATTACAAACTAGAGCAGGAGAAAGCTGATAGAGAGGTAGAGGACACTGAGATTTTCTTTTTTTTTTTCTTTATAAATGGCTCTATCAATGTCTATTGTAAGCGAACAACATCATGTTGTGTCACTAATGGACACATCAGATGTAAGACTGAGGCTAGACAGCAGCAGTAAAAAAGTAAATTTTATGGGTTAGTTTAGCTTAGAGTCATAATTTATTAAAATTATAATTAAAATTAATACAAAAATCATTTTAAAATGTAAGATAATTATTAATCAATAATAACAACAATAATAATATTTAAATATATGAGATACAAAAACGATTTATTTTCAGAAAGACTGTAGATTTGCAGTATGACAAAAATAGAAGTGGGACATTGATCAACTGAAAGGTGCATTGCAACGCATCTGGCACTTCCATTGTAGACTGTTTTGTGGAAGTGATCTACTTTTCAATGTGCTGCACACGTCCCTGTGTAGACCCTGTAAAATGTAATGTAAACCAAATCAAATGAGAGTATTAAGCTGTTGTTTTTTTGCAGAGTTCTCTGAGGCAGCTGCAGCAGGAACTGGCCGACTGTCTGAAGAAGTTGTCCATGTGTGAGGCTTCTCTGGAGGTCAACACACGGTACCGTAATGATCTGGAGGAAGAGAAGGCGCGCACACTCAAGGACATGGACAGATTGAAGGGAAAGGTAACCATTAATCTTCTTATACTTCCTGAAAACCATCCGATCAGCTTGGTGTCAATCATTAACAGTGCAATCTGTATTTAACTGGAGTAGCTTCATTCTCAGGAACAATAAATGTTAATTTATTGATTTCAGCAATATAAATAAGTGGGGTCACCACACTACAAGTCCTTTCGTTTGAGTTGTTTGCTTTTATACTTTGTTTGTGTTCAATTGCAGCTGCAGGAGTCTGAGGAAGTGTACGTCCAGGCCGAGAGACGCATTAGCCAGCTGAAGAGCTCTCTGGACGACAAGGAGCGAGAAGCCTGCAGTACCGCTCAGAAACTAGAGGAGGCGCTAGCTGCTTCCACAGGCAAAGAGCAAACCATTAAACAGCTGGAGGAGGCGGTGCAGAGGTACCATTAATTCTGTAAACTGGGTCCACAAACACTCACTCATTGACTTCATATGATACATGTCACACGGTAACAACAATGGTACTGATATAAGTGACGTGAGGAATTAAAATCACAGTTTATTACAACATCCCTAATATATATATATATATATATATATACATGATGGGTGTGTGTGTATACAGGGCTTTATGCTTACTTTTCTTTTTAGGAGCACTTATGCTCCTAATTTAAAATATTTAAGAGCACAGTCAAAAAATTCAGGAGCACCTACTGATCAATATTAATAGGTGATATTTGACTCCTTAAAGTGATTTACAGGGGCATTTTTTTTTTACCTTTGCCATTTTTTCTAACTTTATTAAAAGTGTCATCTTTTATGTCAAATTTAAAAAAAATTCAAAATTAGATAGAATAGTAAATAGAATAAAAAGAATAAGTTACCGATTAAATGAAAACAGTATTAAAATTCATTTGCACTACAGAGGTGGCAAAGAAGAACACAAAAGTGGCATGTAGGTATATTTACAGACGTTTAATGAGGCTCAGAGGAGTGCAATTAAATTCATGAATTCATGTTGAGATGAATGTTTTAAATATAAAATTTTGAATATAGAAATATTAAATGATTCACTTTAATAATAGAAATATTATTTCTATTTAATAACAGAAATATTAAATGATCATACTTTAAAAATGAAACTAAAACTGCCAGTAGGTGGCGGCAAGTCACTGATTTAACCACTGAATCATTCATTCAATTGATTCATTTGAACGGCTGATTCATTCAGGAAAGAAGTAAGTGACTGCTGTTATGAATTAAATTAATAAGAATATTAGATATTAGATTACATTAGATTACATATATTTATATTAATATTTACATATTTCTGTAGTCATTTATTGCATAAAATGTATTGTATATGAATATTCTATGAAATTAATATGAATATTTTATGAATATCTATATTCATATTTACATATCTAAGTAGTAATATATTGCATATTAAGTTATTGAATATGAATATTATATGAATTATAATATTCATTTAGTGCATGCCATTAAATTGTTGCATATGAAATTTACATTAAATAATTTGAAAATTGAATGAATGCATTTATATTCATATTTACATGTTTTTGCATAAAGAATATTCTATTATAATATTATTAACATAAATATTTTATTAATATATTTATATTTACATATTTGAGTAGTAATATATTGCATAATTTATTGAATGTGAAAAATATATTAATATATTAAGATTCATGTTCAAATTCATTTAGTAGTGCATACTATTAAGTTAAGACGTTTACATTAAATTAATATTTATATTATTTAATTAAAATGAATGTCTTCTAAATATATATATATATATATATATATATTCATATTTATATATTTAACTATTAATTTGTTACATAATATTAAAGTATTTAATTGGAATGCATTCAAATGAAGCACTGTGTTCCTCATCTTACATCCATCAGTTAAACAACACAAAGTGTCCATCATTATTAACTGTAATCATCTACTAAAATATCTGTTCATTAATGTGTGAAAATGGTTCATGTGATTATGATATATCTACAGGTTAGAGATCGAGAACGCCAGACTGGAGGCCACAGCCAAACAGCAGACCAACCGCATCGAGGTGCTTCAGAAGGGCTTTCAGGAGGGCGCTGTGGTGAGTTCTCTCAAATATCACTCATTTAACCACTAGTTTGTGAAGAAGAAGTGTCCTGACTCAACTGATAATGGTAGATTTAGACATTAATCCTGACAGAGCCTTACGTTTTACCCTCTTAAGTCACCTGAGCTTCACTTTAGTTGAACTCTGTTTAATTGTGCCAGTGCAGAATGAGCTGACTGTACATGTGAGTCAGTTGGAGAGGAGATTTCATGTAAACTGATGGTGTAGTCACTCTTTTCACAGCAATCAGGCTCATCACCTGGAGAAGGGGTTGGTATCAAACATCTAGCTGTGATTCTAGCAGTTCTTTCTTTACAGTGAATTACAGCTCTTCAGGACTTCAAATCTCACTGTGATTTACACTTGAAATTAACAAGAAACAAAAAAGTGTCTGTATTCTTTATTGCTTTCCTTCAGTTTGGTTGTTAGCGGGGTATTTTCTCTGTTTTGGTGGTGGTCTGTTTGCGGATTTGTTTTGATTTGCATTGATTGTAAACTCTCTTTCAACCTTCTGCATTTCTGGTTTCTGAGATCCAGTGTTGGGGATATTACAATATATTAATATATTACAAGTAACGCGAGTTACGTAATCAGATTACTTTTTTCAAGTAACTAGTAAAGTAACGCATTACTTTCCATAAAAAGTAACTAAGTAACGTAATTATTTACTTTTTTATGGAGTAACGCAATATTGTAATGCATTACTTTTAAAAGTAACTTTCCCCAACACTGCTGAGATCTAAAGTAGATCTAGATCAGCATGAAGTACTTTGCTGAGAGAGTGATCAAGGCCCTGTTGTGTATTGACATCTGTGATTGTTCTCAGGTCAGGAATCGTTTGGAAGATATTGTCACAAACCTGCAGAGCAGTAAGATGACGCTAGAAGAACAACTCAACCGAGAGGTGAACTTTATGACAAACATGTGTCACGTTGAGCTTCAAAGTGCACCTAAATGCAATAGATGAAGAGAGGATAGATTGAGAACATTTCAGTTTATTCATAGCAGTGTTATTTTAGTAAATTACTATTAATATTTTAAATTAGATTTTATTTTTAGGTTTTCTGATTCATTTTAATTTTAGAGAGTTTTAGTAATGTTACTAAAATAATTGTATTTTTAGTTGTAATTCTTTAAAATATGTATATATATATATTTTATTTAATTTTAGTAATTCACCTTCATGAAAATGGGAAATGTTGTTGTGGCTACTAGCTAAAATAAAATAAGTTTAATTTTTACTTTTTTTTAAAAATATGTTTAATTTATTTAGTAATGAAAATGTTTTTTTTTTGTTTTTTTTAATGTTTTTAGTCTTAGTTTTAGTTAACGATAATAGCCCTGATTCGTAGTGCTACAGGAAAGTATATTAACTATTTGTTTAATTGAGGTTCTCCTCTCCAGGTACAGAAGCAGAGTATGCTATCCCATAATGCCCAGGACTCACAAGCACTGTGGGAGGAGGAGCTAAAGAGCCGCTCACGACTGGGACTCCGCCTCTCTGAGCTGGAGAAAGAGAAAGGAGAACTGACCAATCAGGTGCCAGAAAGACACAATGTCCATCCGAAATATGTTACATTCAATTACAACAAATGATACAACAAATGATACACAAGTGGTAAAATGTTTAGTGACTTAATCAAAACAGCTCAATTAGCACATGAAAATTAATAATTTACATGTAACATGTCCATGAATGTTTGTTGCTTTAGTTTGAAATGTGTATATAAATGCACTATTTAAAAGTTTGGGGTCTTTTTGAAAGAAATAAATCAATACTTTAGCACAGATGCATTAAACTGATCAAAAGTAACAATAAAGACATTTATAATCCCAAAAATATGAAGCATCACAACCGTTTTCAACAATAATTAAATGTTAAACAACACAAATATCCTTTATGTATTTAATCCCATTCTATTAACCAATGTCTTTGCTTCTGACCTTCGATGATCCAGTTCAACCGTACTAATAAGCACAAATTACTCTAGACAAACATTTGTGTGTCTTTTTTTTTTATTGCTGAAGTGTGTTGAAATTTCTTCTTCTGCATTCTACTGTACGGACGTAAATTTACTTTCCCTTCAGCCTGAGGCTTATTCATTTCACTTTTGGTCTGAAAAGGCTTTTATATTTGCCAAAAATAGAACTTTTTTATTTAAAAAACAAACAAACAAGCCCTGTCCAGATTTAAAAAGTAACGCAAAAGTAACGTAACGCATTACTTTCCATAAAAAGTAACTAAGTAACGTAATTATTTACTTTTTTATGGAGTAACGCAATATTGTAATGCATTACTTTTAAAAGTAACTTTCCCCAACACTGCTGAGATCTAAAGTAGATCTAGATCAGCATGAAGTACTTTGCTGAGAGAGTGATCAAGGCCCTGTTGTGTATTGACATCTGTGATTGTTCTCAGGTCAGGAATCGTTTGGAAGATATTGTCACAAACCTGCAGAGCAGTAAGATGACGCTAGAAGAACAACTCAACCGAGAGGTGAACTTTATGACAAACATGTGTCACGTTGAGCTTCAAAGTGCACCTAAATGCAATAGATGAAGAGAGGATAGATTGAGAACATTTCAGTTTATTCATAGCAGTGTTATTTTAGTAAATTACTATTAATATTTTAAATTAGATTTTATTTTTAGGTTTTCTGATTCATTTTAATTTTAGAGAGTTTTAGTAATGTTGTTACTAAAATAATTGTATTTTTAGTTGTAATTCTTTAAAATATGTATATATATATATTTTATTTAATTTTAGTAATTCACCTTCATGAAAATGGGAAATGTTGTTGTGGCTACTAGCTAAAATAAAATAAGTTTAATTTTTACTTTTTTTTTTAAATATGTTTAATTTATTTAGTAATGAAAATGTTTTTTTTTTGTTTTTTTTTATGTTTTTAGTCTTAGTTTTAGTTAACGATAATAGCCCTGATTCGTAGTGCTACAGGAAAGTATATTAACTATTTGTTTAATTGAGGTTCTCCTCTCCAGGTACAGAAGCAGAGTATGCTATCCCATAATGCCCAGGACTCACAAGCACTGTGGGAGGAGGAGCTAAAGAGCCGCTCACGACTGGGACTCCGCCTCTCTGAGCTGGAGAAAGAGAAAGGAGAACTGACCAATCAGGTGCCAGAAAGACACAATGTCCATCCGAAATATGTTACATTCAATTACAACAAATGATACAACAAATGATACACAAGTGGTAAAATGTTTAGTGACTTAATCAAAACAGCTCAATTAGCACATGAAAATTAATAATTTACATGTAACATGTCCATGAATGTTTGTTGCTTTAGTTTGAAATGTGTATATAAATGCACTATTTAAAAGTTTGGGGTCTTTTTGAAAGAAAGAAATCAATACTTTAGCACAGATGCATTAAACTGATCAAAAGTAACAATAAAGACATTTATAATCCCAAAAATATGAAGCATCACAACCGTTTTCAACATTGATAATAATCAGAAATGTTTAATGAGCAGCAAATCAGTATATTAGAATGATTTCTGAAGGATCATGTGACACTGAAGACTGGAGTAATGATGCTGAAAATACAGCTTTACATCACAGGAGTAAATTACATTTAAAACATATTCAAATAGAAGACTGTTATTTTACATTAATTGTGTAACAATATTTCACAATATTACTGTTTTTGCTGGTTTTTGATCAAATATTTCAGCCTTGGTGAGCAGAAGAGAGTTTTGTCAAAAACATTAAAAAATTGCACCGATCCCCAATTTTAAATGGTAGTGTATGTATAAGGGAAAATATTGTTAAAAATATTATTAGATGAAGTATTTAATATCACACAGTGGAACACACGTCAAAATGGTTTGAAATGCCATGTCAACAACCCAAATATTGTATTAAACCTCTATTATTAAGCTTTTAAGAACAAGAGTGTCACCTGCATCCTCTCTCTGTGTTTCAGATGGAGCTCGAGAAGAAAAAGGCCAAAAAACTAGCCGAGCAGAAGAAATCTTTGGACACGCGTCTGGAGCAGGAGATGAAGAGAAACACTGACCTTCAGAAAGAAATGTACAGGTGACCCTTTAACCTTTAATCCCGACCGCTGCAGCTCTACACCTGTAGACGTGTTTGAGTACTAGAGAAGCCGGCAATGCGGATCCTCCTGCTTGCGAATCTGTGAGATACACGCATGAAGTGCGTATGGCTTTTTATATCTTACATTTGTTTAATTCACTGAGGACTGACTCCAAGCCTGCCTTTTTTTGCTGCTGTAGTGCTGTAGAATAACAAATCCATGTGTAGTGCTAAAAACCTTGATACAGCATTTGAAAAGTGATGTATTTCCATGTTAATTAAATGGTGAAGATAAGAGGGATCATTTGAAAACCAAGTTGTTTCACTGGTTGAGCAGGTTATTTAATTTTAGTGAAAGATCATAAAGAAATCACAATCACAAGACCTTTATGTTGACCAATATATATATATATATATATATATATATATATATTACTTATATACTATTATATAATTTATTAATATTTTGTATTATATTTATTGATAATAGCCTTTTGTTTTTATATTTTCATATCTCATTTAAATTTTAGTTTAATGCAAATATTCCCACATAGTGACCTAGATATGTGGGGGCGTGTTAGAACGAGCCGTTTTAGGGTGGTGTGGCAGAGTCTTAACTTTGATAAAGAATATCTCTTTGGTTTTGAGACTTTAGTCTTTGCAACTTTACAGATCTTCTTTATGCACCAAGAGCTTGTAACACTCCAAAGAGAAAGGAAAACTTGAAATCGCATCATATGACCCCTTTAAGGAGAAAATACTCAGCAATGGTGTTGATTAATAGATTGGCACATGGTTTGTCTAAAAGCATATTAAAAACACCACAAATAAACAACATAAAAAACATGATTTTCACTACAGGGGGACTTTAAGTAATTTTATGAGCTATTGTAATTTTTTAGCTTGTATTAAATAATTTTAAAAATTGATATCTATCTATCTATCTATCTATCTATCTATCTATCTATCTATCTATTAAAGGGATAGTTCACCCAAAAAATGTAAATTCTGTCATTAATTACCTTCATTGACATAAGTACCTATATCTCATGGTTTAATTGACTTCAAATGCAAGCAGAACAGTGTTATTTTTAGTATTATTTATATACTCTATTATAATATTTATTAATATATTGTATATATTAATATTTATTGATAATAAGCTTTTGTTTATTTACCTTTTTTTAGTTTTCAGTTAATTTAATTTTAGTTTAAGTAATTATTTGTGTGCTTTCATCATTTTTATTAGTTTGTAAAAAATATTTCTATTTAGCATGAATAATTTTTTTAGTTTTAGTCTTAGTCATTTTAGAACTTATTTTAATTTAGCTGCTAAACCAGCATTTCTAATTCTTAATTTAAGTCTGCTAAGCCAGCATTTCTAATTCTTAATTTAAGTTTTGCATCTAATATATTTTATTTTATTTAAAATTTATGAAAAAAAGTAATGGTTTTAGTTTTAGTTAACAATAACAACACTGATACAGAATGTCTCTAATTTCAGTATATCTTACTGTGTGTGTGTCAGGTTGAAAACTCTGTTGAAGACCGCTAAGAAGCAGCTGCGTGAACAGGGCGGTGGACAGCTGGACTCTCCTCTGGGCAGCTTCAGAGGAGACATGAGCCACCGGCTGGAGGCAGAGAGCGCCGTCAGCAGAATGAAGACCCGGGTACAGTCTCAGATTTAGGCATTTACAGACATTTGCAACATTTTTTGTAATTTTTAAGACTGTCAGATCAGATTAAAGTATGGAAACTTGATTGAGTCTCTGATTTCCTCCTTTTCTGCTTGTCTCTAATCCTGTGGTCACCCTTCCTCTGGCGCAGGTGGATGAGCTGCAGTCTCAGTACGAGCGGGAGGCGTCGCGCTGCTCGCGGCTGGAGGAGGTGCTGGTCGCGGCTGGAGGAGGTGAACAGACAGCTGAAGGAGAAGCTGTCGTCTGTGAAGAGCCTGAGCCGAAGCTACGAGCAGCTGGAGCGCAGCAAGAGTCAGCTGGAGGAGGAGGTGGCCAGTCTGCGGCGGCAGCTGGAGGCCGGTGTGATGGACCAGAGCCAGGCCGAGCAGTACCGCCGGGAGACGGAGGAAAGAGCCCGACAGGAGATCCGACACAAACTAGAGGAGGTCAACCTCTTCCTGCAGGTACATAACAAGAGTCAGAGACTCAACATGCACCATAACACATTCACTTTAACCTTGTGTTTATTGTTGTTACATATTTGTGTGCAAAGTCCAAAGTAAACGATCGTTAAGCACCAAATATAAGTGAAAAAGCAAGTGAATACAAAACCGTTATTGGCCAGTTTCAATCGCATAATGCGAAAATGATGTTCCTTTGCTCCTTTATTTTATTTTATTTTTTATTATACATTACGTACATTTCTTAAATATAAAATATTATTTTAAAAAGTAATTACAATTATTTTGCGTAAGCATTTTTCACTCTTTACATGCAAACAATGTCTTTTTTGTTT
>NW_015546129.1:618165-618293 GCF_001515605.1 Sinocyclocheilus anshuiensis | reverse complement strand
TATGTTTCGTCAGACGCAGGCGGCGTCTCAGGAAGCTCTGGAGCAGATGAAAGCTGCTAATGAGGCCAGTCAGCGCACTCAGCAGGAGCAGCGCATCAGGGATCTGGAGGGAGAACTCAGCCGTTTAC
>NW_015546129.1:617188-618139 GCF_001515605.1 Sinocyclocheilus anshuiensis | reverse complement strand
AGGACAGTCTCGTTCAGAGAGACTCCAGCCACACAGAGTTGGAGCGCTACAAACAGCTATACAGCGAAGAGCTCCACCTCCGCAAGAATCTGGCTGCCAAACTAGAGAGGTGAGAGGCATCATGGGAGCCTGTCCTCAGAATTATATTTAGAAATATATCTTAATTATAATCACAGGTTAATGACATTTTTCAGATTAAAAAAAAAATAGTTTAATGGTGATTAATGGCAGTTAATTATTTAAAAGCATATCAGGCAAAGAAAATCATGATAAATTGTACAGCTGATTCTATAGGTATCACTGGCACCCTCTGTCCTGGTTTAGGTCATATGTCACTGGTTTGTTCAAATTTAAAAAATTTCGATCAAGACCATCTACAGTTACCACTGGTGTCCCTCAGGGTTCTGTTTTGGGCCCACTGCTATTCATCTTCTATTTACTCCCGCTTGGCCATATTTTCAGGAAATATTGTATCCATTTTCACTGCTATGCCGATGACACCCAGCTCTACCTGTCTTCCAAACACTCTAGGTCTTTTCCTCCACCTTCCTTGACCAGATGTTTAGCTGAAATTAAAGATTGGCTTTCTGCCAACTTTCTAAAACTCAACAGTGATAAAACTGAGGTCTTGCTCATTGGTACAAGATCTACTCTCAACTCTGACTAAATCTGATTGTTTTTCTGTGGATATCGATCATAATGCAGTTTGTTCTTCTCAGCAGGTCAGGAGTCTGGGTGTCATTCTGGATATCACACTGTCCTTTGAAGCTCATGTTAATACAGGGTGTCCGCGGGTCCTTAAAAAGTCTTAAAACATCTTAAATAACGTTTTCCTAATATAAGGCCTTAAAAAGTCTTAAAATGTCTTAAATTCGGATTCGATGGGTCTTAAATATTTTTGGTCACATTACCGCTAAAATATCTTCAGTCTGACGGACCTAATGACTTTAC
>NW_015546129.1:606244-616894 GCF_001515605.1 Sinocyclocheilus anshuiensis | reverse complement strand
CGGAAGAGGGTTTTTTTTTTTTTCTCCAAAAATTACCATATACAAATGTGATGTTGATTTTTTTACAACAGTTCAATAAACTAGAAGTTTTATTAAGACTTGCGTTTTAGACACCATATTGCCTGTTATTGCCAACTTGTATTTCGCCAACAAAAATAATTCCAAACAAAGCCGCAGCGCTGTTTTGCGTCTGAGCAACATGACAGCTTTTCGTTCCTGAATGAATCACTCGTTTAAATGATTCGGTTCAGTCGCAATGACTCACTTAATAACAGTGACTTGCTGCCACCTGCTGGCGGTTTTAATTTAACATTTAAAGTATATTTTCATTTTATTTAAATTATTTCAAATATCAGTATTCAATAATTTTGTTGATACTGATTTAATTTGCTTGGTAACAGCCCAAATGTATTATTATTCTAATTCACTGATTAAATGTAAGAATTTGACTCAAAAGATAATGAACACTTATAGAAAAATGGCTTTATAAAGGTAAAAATGCCCATAAAAGGTAAAAAACAACTTAAACTTATTGGAAAAGATTAATTTCTATCTATTTCATATAAGGTGGTATTAAAAAGGTCTTAAAAAGTCTTAAATTGAACTTGTTCATGTCTGCAGAAACCCTGTAATAATATTACGCGTACTGCATATTTCCACCTGCGTAATATTAATCGTCTCCGTCCCTCTCTCACAACGAATAATACTGCTGACCATGGGTGTTTAGAAAGGCACCATTAAATAAAATGCATTATTATTATTATTCTTATTATTATTATTATTATTATTAAATTCACCAAGTAAAAAAAATTTAAAAAAAGGTAAAATGTAAATAAATTTTATTTCAAAACATATCAAGGTGGTTCCAAAAATTGTAGTTTTAGTAAGGAAAACTAAAAATAATAATACAAATGAATTAATAACATAAAAGTCATAAAAATAAATAAATAATTAAATATTATTTCAAAGCATATGAAGGGAGACACACAAAATGATTAATTAGCCACAAAAAATAAAAATAAAAAATGTAAGTAAAAATACAAATAAATGAATACAAAAAAATCGTAAAATACAATTCTAAACATAAATAAGTAATATTTCAAAACATATCTCGAAAACATAGTCGAAGAAAATTGATAAATTTACCAAGCATAAATAAAAATAATAAATGCAAATAAATTAATCACCTGTCCTCTCTGCAGCCTGATACCTGAGCAGGTGTGTAGCTGATGTGTGCAGATCTCTGACTGTCAGAACACACACACACACACCTGCTTTAATGTGTCTCTGTGGCTTCACGCAGCTGTTTATGGGAGAAAACGTTGAGTCACAAATCATGTTGAATAGATATTTTATTAATTCTGAGCAAGATTTTAATTAGATCAAAGCTTAATTGTAGACTTACAATGGGTATAGGGATGTTACTTTGCACTGAGTGAATACAGCTGGATAAAACAAAAACTGGCCGTCTTCATTTCAGGCTGCAAAGCAACAAAATAATAAATGAATACAAAAAAATCGTAAAATACAATTCTAAACATAAATAAGTAATATTTCAAAACATATCTCGAAAACATAGTCGAAGAAAATTGATAAATTTACCAAGCATAAATAAAAATAATAAATGCAAATAAATTAATGAAATAAAATATAAGTAAAAGTCTAAAATCAATCAATCAATCAATATTATTTTAAAGTATATCAGGGGAGGTATGGAAAATGATGATACATTGACCATTAAAACTAATCATTATAAATAAATTAATAAAATATAAATAAAAATAGTAAAATATAAATAATTATTTCAGAGCAGATCAGGGAATGCGCAGAAATGGTAATATTACCAAGTAAAGCTAAAATTAATAAATTAATAAAATAAAAAATAAATAGAAATAGGAAACTACAATTAGAAATAAATATTGTTTATAGCATAAGCATATTAAGGGAGGCACAGATAATTGTTAAACTTACAAACTAAAAACGAACACAAATAAATTATTTAAAAATAAATAAATAAATAAGTTACCCTAATTTATTAATTTTAATTTATGAATAATTATTAATGTATTAATTAAATTAATAATTTTAATAATTTTCCATCAGTCCTAATAAATATTTTAAATTGTAGAAGTATTTACTTGATTTATTTCTGTGATTCATAGTGATTAACTTTGTTTGTTTTTTTAATAATGTGCCAAAATGTCTTTTTGTTAACATAATGTGCAGGTCGAATGAGCGGTTAGCGGAGGCCAACACTAAACTCCTGAGCGAGAGGCAGCGCAGTAAATCTCTGCTCACCAGCAGTATAGTGAACGGTGGTTTAGGGGGCCCCGCTCTGGATGTGGCATCTCTGGGCTCCGTGGGGGCGTACGGAGCCTCTCTGGGACCCCTGAACAGGAGCCTGGGCCTCGGGACGCCTCTGCTGGGTACGGTAGGGGAATCGCAGAGCAGCCGCGTAGAGGCCTACCTGGCAAAGGTGAGCGATGGTGCATGAAGTCATTTCACTCTCATGTAGACTGTGAACAGGTTTCCAAACGCTGCACCACACTGCCTCAACATTCAACACTAACCATGTTCTAATACTTACACCCAAAATAAATCCCATGTCAGGTGGTGATTCTAAAACTAACAAACGATTATATATTTTCTCCTTCCACTATCTTTCCCTTCATAAACATAGCAAATAACCTTCTGGTCTGTTTTTCCTGTGGCTGCTGTGTGGACTCATATCCTCTTCTGTCTCTGATATCTTCAGCTTCTAGCTCAAAAGTCTGTTTCTCACCTGTCCTCTCTGCAGCCTGATACCTGAGCAGGTGTGTAGCTGATGTGTGCAGATCTCTGACTGTCAGAACACACACACACACACACACACATACACACCTGCTTTAATGTGTCTCTGCGGCTTCACACAGCTGTTTATGCGAGAAAACGTTGAGTCAGAAATCATGCTGGATTTTGTGCCATTACAGCTTTTAGTACACAGAGTCGTTTCTGAAAAAAATCATTATCTTTCTTCAGAATCTTCATTTCAGGCTGCAAAGCAACAAAATGTGATTATTTTAAAGGGGCTGATTCTTTTCTATACCCACTGTATCTGTGCATTACAGCTTCTAGTACACTGTCGTTTTATAAAAAACATTTGGGAAAAAAAGGCATCTTTGTTCAGAATTAGTTATTTAGTATCATTCATGTACTTTATAGTATTTATTCATATTTTGAATTAACTTTTATTTTTATATTTTCAGTTTTCATTTCAATTTTAGTTTAAATTTTGTTACATGCTTTTTTCATTTTTATTTTTATTTTTTTAAATATTTCTATGTAGTTTAAATAGTTTTTCAGGTTTTGTTTGAATAATTATATATGCAGTATATTTAGTTTTAATAGTTGTAATAGTTTAGTAGATTATTTTAGTTTTAATTATGTTTTAAGCTAAAGTTTTTTAATCATATATATATATATATATATATATATATCATATACTTTTCTAAAAATTGCATGTATTAAGTATGCAGTATACAACATTAAAAACATTGTTTTATGCTACATTGTTGTATAGTAGTTACCTTATTCAGTTTAATTCAGAAATCAGCTTTTAGTTGTAGGAAATAAACAAATAATTTTACATTTTAATTATTTTGTGTAAAAATATTAACTTTTGGGAGTTGGATCAGACAGTTCAATCATCACACTGGAAATGGAAGTCAAGCGCATTGCATTGTGGGATACAGTACTGAGTGCAGTGTGCTCTGGATGTTAACTGCACATTTTGACAAATGTTGTAGGTCATCTGGGTATTTAAAGGATACAGAAAATTGACATACTGTGTACAGCATACATAATACTGAAGTAGCATGAGTACCTGAACATTTATATTTAAACGGGATCTACTATTTATGATCAAATGTGTGATTTCATATGTTCTGCTATTCTCAGGTCAGTAACTATTAGTCCAATTTTGAAGCCCTTTTTTGATCCTTTTTGGGATCATTTCTCATACTAATATACATGTGTAATTGATTCAGTTTAACATCAGATCTGCTGTTTTTTTAATGCCCCTGATATTCACAACAGTCTTTATTTAATATTATACTAATCAAATTTATTATAGTTATATCACTAGCCGCCGTTTGTTCAGACATAAAACCATTAAAAAAATATCAGGTCATGTGACACTGAAGACTGGAGTAATGGCTGCTGAAAATTCAGCTTTAACATCACAGGAATAAATTACACTTTAAAATATATTCAGATGGAAAACAGCTATTTTAAATAGTAAAAATATATTTTTTAAATTCTGTTTTTACTGTATGTTTTAATCAATTAAATGCAGCCTTAAAACCCAACGTTTTGAATGGTAGCAGATACTTTTACTAGCGTTTGGATTTTGACCAATCAGATGAGTCAAAACCATGATGCGTCTGCATAGTTATGGTTATGCATTTTTATAGTACGAACGCTGTGGCAATGTAAAGTAAACAATAACCTGGCTGAGTGCTAGTTTTAGGACGTGTGTTTGATGAGATGAAGTCAGATGTGTGATCTGGTTTGTCTGTTCCTGTTGCAGATGCAGACGGAGCTGGAGAAGAACATATCGAAGGAGCTGGACTACGGTGAGACATTATTATAACAAAATGTTTATATGTATTTTATGTAAATAGTCTGTTATACTGTTATTAAGATCTCACTAATTTAGATTACAAGGTATGAGAATTTAATTCTTTTGGTTTGGCCATTTAAATATCAGCAACGGCACCAAATTGCATATTTTTGCTCAGTTTGGACCTCTGAATAATATTGAGATGTTTTTCCTCGAGTATGAACTCAATATTCTCCTATATCGTAGTATATGAGCCACAAAAGCCAGGTATAAAATACGAACAAAACACATGCAAACTTTAAGTGTTTTTTTTTGTCTAAAGGTTCTATGAACTCTTTAATTTTCAGTCTATACTTTCAAATGTCAGACTTTATGGGGTTAATATGATCTTTAAGTGACCGGTTGGATCTCCACTCAAGTCCATTCAAACATGTATTCTGTATTAATTCGATTGCGCTCAAAAGTGACTTAATTGTCATTCTCGTGTCATTCTGGAAGGAGGAACTGCCCGCATGTCTCCCGTAGGATCGGCCTCTGGCTCTCAGAACCTGAACCTGAACATGACCCTGGAGCAGCCGGACCCCGTGAGCAGAGCCACTCAACAGTACCTGGAGGTGCTGAAGAAGAACTACATGATCTGACCCGCCCGCGGTCAGTCCACACACTGTGAACACAATCAACTCGAGCGCCATAACCCACTCGAGAAACACTGATGAACCGCCCTAAAAGCCCTATGGATTTATAAAACAGGAGCTTGTTTACTAAAGCAGTTATGGTGCCTCTTTGTGGTCATTAATGGAACTGGTCCTGTTCTCCCAAAAATTAGCTGGCCATCTAAAGATGAGATTGTTTCTTCATCAAATCAACAGATTTGGAGAAATGTAGCATTACATCACTTGCTCACCAATGGATGCTCTGCAGTGAATGGGTGCCGTCAGAATGAGAGTCCAAACAGCTGATAAAAACATCACAATCTCATTCTGACGGCACCGATTCACTGCAAAGGATCCATTGGTGAGCAAGTGATGCAATGCTACATTTCTCCAAATCTGATGAAGAAACAAACTCATCTACATCTTGGATGGCCTGACGGTAAGTTTATTTTCAGTACATTTTCATTTTGGGGTGAATTATTCCGTTGATGGCCAAGTCTATCTGAACATGTTCTTCAGAGTTTGTTTAACATATTGTAAGGCTCATTATCGAAGTAGAATATATTCATACTTGTAAAATCCCAGTCACCAGACTGATTCCTGCCGGTCAGGAATCATGCAGCCTTGAGATAAGTCATAAAAATGAGCGAAACAAACTCTGCGGAGACTGAAAGGAGCCCATCTGTCTGGACTTGTGTATTAGTGCTGCAAAAACAACACAACCACTAAGGGCCAAAGTTTCAACACTACAATCAGTTTGTGATCTTTAATAGAGTGTGACAATGCACTTTTGTGCCTCAGGAGCAAATGAACTGCGTGTTTAGGTCGTTCTGTCATTGGTGAAGCCTGAGGTTTGGAGGTGCGTGTGAAGTGCAGCTTTCAGTGTTGCGACCTCATTGCGAAGACTTGTTGTTTTTGTCATCTGTGGGTTTTAGTTTATATGTATGTATATATTTTGGCTGTTTTAATAGTCGAGGCATATTATAAAGTGTCACATTTGTACCGTTAATATTATTGCCAAGTAATGAAAATGGTACATTCTTGACTATCGTGCAGTATACTCAACGTATTTTAATTTCAAACGACCAAACTCTCATTTGGAGATGTTTTTGGGAAATGAATGCTATACTTGAATGAGACACAACTAGATAATGACCTGGTGATTTTCTAGAGTATGTGACAGTGTCACCACTTCGCTGTGCTCAGGATGAATCTTTTCGTGTGTATGAGTGAATCTCATGAATTGTGCCAGGTCATATTTCAGATGTTGCATAAATTATATTTTGCATAATGTTAATAACATTTTTATTTTTTTTGCATTGATATATTCTTGACAGTTAAGCACATTTTACCCCCAAATTCTCATTACTGTAATGAAAAAATTATTAAAGTGTATGTGTATATATATATATAAATATATTAAAAAGCAAATCAAATTAAATAAAACAGACACTACAATGTACAATTGTACATTTGAATAATATATATACATGTATGTGTGTAAAAAGATATATTATAGAAACAAATATGTAACCAAATTTGCTTTATTGTTAATTTACAAAAACTGCTTAACTTTAATTTCCATAATGTCAATAAAACAGTGTTTTTTGCATTGTGAGATTTTCATTTAAACAGACAATTAAACCGATTTTACCCCCAAATTCGCATTGCTGGAATAAATATTTTTTTATTAAAATACAAATTAAATAATTCAGTAGAACAGACACTACCATGCATGTACAATTATCCTATATATATATATATATATATACATACATATATTTGTGTGTTTTTGTAAAAATATAAATATATAAAAAATATATATATATATACACACACATTTTGGTGTATTAATGACAATTGGAGGGGAAAATGTGCTCAATTGTTAATTGTGCAAAAATGTCTTAAAAATAGTCTTCGTTTTCATTATGCAAAATTTTATTTTTTTTGTGGTGAAATATGACATGAGCGTGTTTTTAATAGTTTTCATCAGATTCATCAGTATGTTTTAGTTTTTGTCGACTGAAATATCTATTGTCTCTTCCAAGCATTTCAGTCTTGTTTTTGTCTTGAAATGTTTTAGATGTTTACATTGAGATGTTTCGTAGCTACAGAATGAACATGGGCCTTGTTGTGTTTGTTATTGTCTCAAAAATGGTGAATCACTTTCATTATGAATACAAAAATCAACCTTTATTTATCTAATATAGGAAATTCAGCAGCACGAATAAACACTCAGTTCTGTGACATCCGGTCAGTGATGCGTCTCAGAATTACTTCATTCTCCAAATCACAAAACCCAAAGAAATGGATGGATATGTGACTGTAAGGAACACAGTGTGAGGCCTGAGCTGTGAGAGGTCATCTTCTGAATCCTCCTGATGAGTCTTCAGCAGAACCTCAGGTCGTTCTCCAGTTTGTAGATTTTGGCCCTCAGGTTCTTCAGCTCACTCTGGACCTTCACTGTGCGACTGTTGGTCTGTCGAACCTCATGGAGAATGGCCAGGTCTTGATCAGGGCCCACGTTGAGTGTCAACTAGTGAAGGACACAGCCATCAAAATCTGCATCATTATTGATGCTAATTCAAACAGTTGTTTGTCTGCCGATTTCAGATATATTCATATCAGACAATTTTAGGTGATTATGTGTAGCTGAAAACCTCAAGGAGACACAAACGCTATATATTCTTAAAGAAGACATAAATGAGAGTAATGACTGACTTTAAAGAGATATTTCTCCACGTCTTTGACTTTCTGCCGCAGGTGTTTGATGTCGGTCTTGAATCCCTCCACCTCCATGGCCCGTCTTTTCTCCAGAGCTTCATAACGTTGAGTCATCAGCTGCAGACGTTTGGCCATCTTATCAGAGCGCTCCTAAAAACACACATGCACAAAAATCAGATGCTAGTTTGACACTAAAGCAACCGCAACACTTCAGTAAAATATCAAAATATTTTCATGTCAAAAGCATCTCACCCTCATGTGCTTCAAAATATCACTTTTAGTTTTTTAGTGAACATACAAGGAGATATTTAACACGTTTCATCTCAAGGACATTCAGCTAAACATCTCATTTTATGAAGTTAAAAGTACATAATCATTTCTTTGTTTGTTTGCATACTTTGAAGATCTCTCGGCCCACGTCGCCTTCCTCTCTGATCTGGGACAGGTCCGTCTCCAGATTGACACACTGCTCTCGGTACATGTCAGCCAGTTTATGAGCCTGTTTCAGTTCCTCCTGCAAAGCCTGCTGGGAAAAAAAAGACAAAACCCCTTGTGAGACCTGGATAAAGTCTTGTTTTTAAAGATGAAGGAGAATGTGATTCCTCCCTATAAAACGGTTTTCAATCAAAACATACTTATCCTGCACAAAATTACTATAAATGTAAAATGTTGTCATTTATATGCATATCTATACATTATAAATATAATAGATAACAAATATATAAAAGTTATATATCAAAATCTTTTATGTGAAATATCCTATTCAGGTCAGTACTAAAGAAAAAATAACATGCATTTTACTGCCCCATACAATGTATTGTTAGCTATTGCTACAAATATACCCCAGCGGCTTAAGACTGCTTTTGTGCTCCAGGGTCACATATATTATTCTATTAAAATTGTATAAAATTATATATTATACATTCATATTTTCATTATTATCATCATATTTGGGGGTCCTTGGCATTAAAAAGTTTAAAAAGCTCTGCCTATAGAAATCAGAGCTGACACAAATCAGCGGTCTGACCCTGGTCTCCTCGCGGTGTGTCTGGCTGCTCTCGCGTTTGGGCTGCATGATGAACAGAGCGTCTGCGCACGCAGGAGGAGGCTGATCAGGGAAACTGCGCTCCTCTCGCAGCCGCTCCTGACAGGAGTCCAGCTCTCGCAGCAGACGGTCCTTCTCCAGCATCCAGCTCTTCTCGTGCGCTCGACTCTCAAACTTCAGCTGCAGGAAGTCCCTGGTGCTCTCGTACAGCAGGCTCTGCGTGCGCTGCAGTCTGAACACGTGAGAGAGTCTCGCTCATGTCTGATGCTCGGGGTTTGTTGAAACAGAAAGAGGGATGAACTTACTTGTTGGTGAGGGCCGTGATTGTGTCCTGGTCGCGCTGGTGCTGTACCCGTCTCTCCTCCCGATGAATGCGTCGGTCCTCCAGCAGCGCCTCCACCTGCTCTTTAGCCAGCCGCGTCTGCTCCTCCAGCTGAGCCTGCAGCGCCTCCACCTGGACTCATAACAACAGCAGCCATTCAACACATGCCAAGCTACTTTGTTTTAAATTAGCACATGCTTATTACACTGAACAAAATTATAAACGCAACACTTTTGTTTTTGCCCCCATTTTTCATGAGCTGAACTCAAAAACCTAAAACTTTTTCTCTCAAATATTGTTCACAAATCTGTCTAAATCTGTGTTAGTGAGCACTTCTCCTTTGCCAAGATAATCCATCCACCTCACAGGTGTGGCATATCAAGAGGACCAACATTCCACAGGCCACAATCAACAACCTGATCAACTCTATGCGAAGGAGATGTGTTGCACTGCGTGAGGCAAATGGTGGTCACACCAGATACTGACTGGTTTTCGGACGCCCCCGGACCCCTCAATACAGTAAAACTGCACAATTTATTTTTCAGCTCATGAAAAATGGGGGCAAAAACAAAAGTGTTGCGTTTATAATTTTGTTCAGTGTAAATTAAAATGTTTATTCTGCACAAAACAAAAAAAAAATCTAAATTAAAGCAAATTATATGTATACCTACACATTATGTACATCTATATTTATATAATATTTATATAAAATAATTAAAATTATTATATATTTTTTACATTTAAAACTAAATAATAAAATATCAATATTTATATTCATATTACATAAAAATTTATATATATTGATATTTAAAATATTATATAAAATAATATATAATTATATTTAATTAAAAAGATGTTTACTCTGCACACAAAAATATAAATGAAAGCAAATTATATGTATACCAACACATTGTGCATCTATATTTTATATAATATTTTTTTAATTAACAAATATTCATAAAAATATTTATATTATTTTATATATATACATATATATATTTTTTTAAATTTCATAATATTTATACAGATATTTCTATTTTTTTTATATACGTAATTTTTTGTGCAGGATAAAACATGTTTTTGTTATATGTATTTGCGAATTAATTTTGTGTTAAGCATTAAAATACATTTAATAAAGTTAATCGTCAATACATTTATTAATATAAACTAGCGTTCAAAAGATTAAGGTCAGTAAGATTTTTTTTATGAAATTAATAATTTTAATCAACAAGGGTGCATTAAATTGATCAGGAGTGACAGTAAAGTCATTTATAATGTTACAAAAGATTTATATTTCAAATAAATG
>NW_015546129.1:603037-605848 GCF_001515605.1 Sinocyclocheilus anshuiensis | reverse complement strand
ACACCTGTGCAATAATCATGCTGTCTAATCAGCATCTTGATATGCCACACCTGTGAGGTGGATGGATTATCTCGGCAAAGGAGAAGTGCTCACTAACACAGATTCAGACAGATTTGTGAACAATATTTGAGAGAAATAGGCCTTTTGTGTACATAGAAAAAGTCTTAGATCTTTGAGTTCAGCTCATGAAAAATGGGGGCAAAAACAAAAGTGTTGCGTTTATAATTTTGTTCAGTGTAAATTAAAATGTTTATTCTGCACAAAACAAAAAAAAAATCTAAATTAAAGCAAATTATATGTATACCTACACATTATGTACATCTATATTTATATAATATTTATATAAAATAATTAAAATTATTATATATTTTTTACATTTAAAACTAAATAATAAAATATCAATATTTATATTCATATTACATAAAAATTTATATATATTGATATTTAAAATATTATATAAAATAATATATAATTATATTTAATTAAAAAGATGTTTACTCTGCACACAAAAATATAAATGAAAGCAAATTATATGTATACCAACACATTGTGCATCTATATTTTATATAATATTTTTTTAATTAACAAATATTCATAAAAATATTTATATTATTTTATATATATACATATATATATTTTTTTAAATTTCATAATATTTATACAGATATTTCTATTTTTTTTATATACGTAATTTTTTGTGCAGGATAAAACATGTTTTTGTTATATGTATTTGCGAATTAATTTTGTGTTAAGCATTAAAATACATTTAATAAAGTTAATCGTCAATACATTTATTAATATAAACTAGCGTTCAAAAGATTAAGGTCAGTAAGATTTTTTTTATGAAATTAATAATTGACAGGAAAGTCATTTATAATGTTACAAAAGATTTATATTTCAAATAAATGCTGTTCTTTTCAACCTTCTATTCATCAAAGAATCCAGAACAAAACGAATGTATCACAGTTTCCACAAACTTTATAATCTTTATAATATTAATATTAATAATATTAATAACAAATGTTTTCAACATTGATAATATTCAGAAATGTTTCTTGAGCAGCAAATCAGAATATTAGAATGATTTCTGAAGATCACGTGACACTGAAGACTGGAGCAATGATGCTGAAAATTCAGCTTTGATCACAGAAATAAATTATATTTTAAAATATATTAAAATAGAAAACAGTTATTTTAAATTATAATAATATTTCACAATATTACTGATTTTACTGCAATTTTGATCAAATAAATGCAGCCTTGTTGACCATAAGAGACACAAACACACCTGCAGCAGTAATGTCTGGGTGTCTCTCTTGTACTGCTCTGAACTTGTAGCATCTTCTCCTTCTTTGGACGATTTCTTGCTTCCTGTAGTTTGAAACAACACATGCTGTTAAAACACAGACAAGATAACTCCATCTCAAAATAACATGAAGATATCAATCCACCCAGAAAACTGCAACAATTTAGTCAAACCTTTCACTGACAAAGGCCTCGGTTTCACCACCTTTGATTCCTCATGTGATCTCAGCTGGACCTTCTTTTGAGGGATTGTGACCTAAAAACCATATTGTTGCAAACCAAAATAAAGCATAATACTCCACAAATGGCCACATGATATCAAGATGAGCTAGATTTGTATAGTTTTGAACCTTGTGTGGAGGCTCGCGGTGGAAATACGTGATCTCGCCTGGATCTGGACCCACAAGCGCTAGAAGATGCTGGATCTTTTTCCGGTCCTCCAGCTCTCTGTGACAGTAAAGACACTTCAGCCTCAGATATGATGTTTGTGCTGTGGTGTCCGTGATGAGGAGACATCTGACCTGATTTTGAGGCGGTCGTTCTCGGCGTACAGTCGCAGCGCCTGCTCTCGCTCCTGGAACAAATACACCTGCATATCACTGAGAGCGTTCTGGAGCTCTGCGATCTCCTCCTCGCGCTGACGCACCTCCCACTGCAACTTGTGCTGCACGAACAGAAGCACAAACTAATTATACAACATCCATGAAGAGTGGAGAGAGCAGAAACATCATCCAGGTGAATGGAGGTCACCTGCTCCTCCGCGGTGCTCCTGTACTTCTCCAGCATCTGCAGCAGGTCATCATGTTCTCCATCAAACTGCGCCACCTTCTGCCTGTAGAAGTCCAGCAGCTCGCGGGACGGCCGCAGGTACGCCAGACGCTCGGAGACGGAGGGCAGCGGAGACTCGTGCTGCGGGCTGAGCTCAGGACTGACACGAACACAGAGAACGAGGAAGAGACACTTAAAAGCAGACATGCTCTGTTCATGCATATGGTACCCAATGGTATAAAATAGTGTTATTAATATTGCAAATAATAAATAAATATTAATGGAAAAAAAAAAATAATACCGCCAGACAGATTCTGGACCTACAGAGACACAATCAGTGTGTTTGAACAAGCATGTATGAATCAAGCAAACTGTGTCATGTACTTCAGTGATGTTATTATTAACAACAACTATATATATATATATATTTAAAAAAAATATATATATTTTTTTTATAATATTCATTTTTTCAATTCATTTTAGCCCCCGGAATTCTCATTATCATAATCCAATCAGATGTTTAACTTATGAAATTATTTAAAAATTCCTATTATTCATCATTTTGTAATACAATGCTTAAATTAAAGGCACAAAAACTAAAACCAATATGCAAAATGTATAGATCATTCATTTGAGAAAGATTTTTGCCTTATGGTAATGAGATAATAAGACTACCAGTATATATATATATATATATATATATATATATATATATATATATATATATACACACACACA
>NW_015546129.1:599284-603027 GCF_001515605.1 Sinocyclocheilus anshuiensis | reverse complement strand
ATAAGGACCCGTTTTGTGCAAGGTCAATAACAACTAAATCCTTTTCGAGGAGGACCACTACAGCATATGGTTCCTGAAAATCTGCAGAGAAATGAAAACAGGATGGGTAAAATCATGAATAAATCGCTACATATTTGAGTTTTTTATATATATATATATATATATATATGTATATATATATATATGCACACATACACACTGCTGTTCATGAGTTTTTGGGATCTAATCTAATGACAAACTATATATTGTTGGAAAGACTCCTAAATAGATATTTTACCACTTTTTTTGTTAAAAATTATGCAAGAAAAGTAATAGATTAATTTATGACAAGAGTGCACCTCAATAATCATAACAGGAGTTCTGACCTTTGTCACAAAAAGTCTTCTTTGTTGCCTTTTTCTCTATCACACTTTAGAAATCATCAGAAATTATATATCAATTGAAAACTTTAAATCTCAAAATTCATCCTTTGAAACCCATTTTAAAATCAAACATTGCATTACCATGAAAACGGTACATCAAAATCATGTTACAAAATGTTTTCGTTCATGAATTATACAAATTTAAGTTTGGATCGTGCACTTTCACGTCTGTTCAAAAATGTGAGTGACAGTTAAGGGGTTAAAGAAGTCTCTTCTGCTCATCAAGGCTGCATTTATTTGATCAGAAATACAGAGAAAAACAGAAAACCATTATTTCACAATATTACTATTTTAATATACTTTAAAATATAATCTGACATATATGGGATATTCTAAATATAAATGATATTTACCTTTTATGCTCTTTTGTAGGAGGAGAATCCATCATCACAGTGTATGGCCTAAAACTTAAAAAAGAATTTAAAAAAATTAAAATTAAATATTTTATTTATATCTTATTCGAAGGTAAATTTATCTAAATATAATGAGCTGTAGGTGACCTAACTTTACTCTAAAATTACGGTAAATTAAAAACAACATGCAATATATCAAAATATTCATAATAATAGCCCAAAGGAAAGCTCTTTTTTTTGACACGTTACCGGGGTGATCAGTTATGGTTGTCATGTAAACAACCGCTTTACGGAGGGAAATTTGAACGAACAAAGCGTTATACAGGTTTATTTAGACCGAGAATCTGTTTTTACAGCCTAATTAACAGCCTAAATCATCACTTTAGTCACTTTATTTAATCAGCAGACTGTCAGGTGTGCAGTAAATAACGTACTGTTGCACGATAAAAACTAAATATCACAACGGTCATAGTTAGCCGGCTACGTCTGCCATCTCCACTATTTTCCACGCCGTAAATCACTGTTATAATAATATTCTCAATCAAAATGAATGTTTATGTTATAGTTACCTTCTGCCTGCGCGCTCGCTTTTAACACACGCCGGTTAGAAACCGGAAGTCTCTGTGTTTACTGGAGCGCGTTCTCACTGCGTCGCGTCTGCGCAGCACCAACGCAGCCTGGCGTCAGTTTCCAGCAGCAGGCGCCTGTCGGTTCTGCACTATTTCTGCTGACACACACCGCTCTGGGATTGATTTAGATAAGAGCCACACACGGACCTCCTACGTGGCCTTTAGACACACGAGAAACATGTTTGACAGCTGCTGATAGCATGTGAGCTAATGGTTAGCAGCGCAGGAGGAGTCATGCTCGGGTCAAAGTAGAAACACTGTCTCGTTTCTTCTTGTATTTCGTGGGAAAACATGGCAGAGATGTTTTCCCGCTTGACTATGTTTAGAATCGGATGGAGAGGCGTGAAATTGAGCAGGAAAGTCACGAATGCAGCTGCTTCTGCGCAGACGCAGCGCCGCTACAGCACAGTGAGTTCACGCTCATTATTATTATTCATAATTCAGCCTTCAGTAATAATAATAATAATGAGCCGTCAAACACCAAAACGAGTTGTGTTATAGGCAAACAGGCTTGTGTTGTTGTTCTGTTTTCATAAGTTTCGGGTCAAAATCTGGATGTGTTTCAAAACGTAGTGAGCTGCCTATCTAGACAGCATTTTCGGTCCAAAAATGAACATATTATATTATAATCAAGTGTATATTAGGTTATATAATATTATAAATATAATATATAACATTATCATTATTTACATGTATATTTATATATATTATATGGCTATTTATATACTTTTCTTTTCTAAAATATAAAAATTAAATAGTGTGTGCGTGTGTATAATTGTGTATATATATATATAAAATTAATAATTATATTATTAAATTTTTTATTTTAGATGTAATATTTTATATCATTTTAATTATATATATTTATATTAATTATAAAATATATATATATATATATATGTATATTATATATTATAATTATATCATTAATTTTCTTATTTTAGATGTAATATTTTATCATTTTAATTATATATATTAATTATAAAATATATATATATATATATTATTTTTTTAAATTATTATTTAAAGCGCTGCTTGCACTTGCTTAGAATAATTGGACTATATTTAAATCCCTTGTGTTCATTTGAGCGCTCTACACATATATATATAATTTTTTTTATATATATATAAAATTTAGAACACTATTGTCGGTCAAATAGTTTATATACTTTTAATGAAAAGCGACAAAAATGCACTTCTTGTTCTCAAAAATGTTTCACAAAAAGTGCAAAAGCCTCTGATCCTCAGAAATGATGCTCAGGTAAGCAGCGTACTGGGTTTGAACACATGGCCTTTGACATTTAGCAGGAGAATGGAACTTTTGCAGTTGATCTACATGAACTTTCACCTGGGTTTTACAGCAAAAGGTGGCGGGACGTTCTCAAGGTTTCGCTTTCCTTTTGCAGGAAATGTGAAAAGAGTCTTAAGGCGGGAATAAAACATTTTGTCATTAGGGGGCGGTGTGGCGTCATGGTTCAGTTTGGGCCTGAATTTGATCTGTAACCTGAAGGTTGTAGGTTCAAATCCCTACTGAAACTATCACCATTGTGGCCTTGATCGAGACATTTAACCTCTTGGAATACTGAGGTTAACCGATGAGTACAGTTGGTCACTTTTGATAAAAGTGTGTGCTAATAGAAACCTAAATGAATGTTGTTTTTAGGATGTGTGTGAACGGGATCGCAGCTTGTTTGGGCTTCTGTTTGACATTGACGGGGTGCTGGTACGCGGACGGACGCCCATCCCTGCAGCCAAACAGTGTTTCAGGAACCTGGTGGACGGCGATGGAAAATACAAGGTTCCCGTGGTGTTTGTGACGAATGCGGGAAACTCTCTCCGAGAAACCAAGGCCGAGCAGCTGTCTCACCTTCTGGAGGTTGAGGTGAGACACCTGACGACAGGGGTAACCACAAATATTCACCCCCTCCAGGTTGCACTGTCGGTAGTTTACACATAACATGTGATGTGTTTGCATGTGTCCGAGAGAAAGCCAGGACAGTTTGATTTCTCCACACAGGTGTCAGCAGACCAGGTGGTGCTGTCCCACAGTCCTCTGCGGGTTTTCACTCAGTTCCATGACCTGTGTGTGCTGGTGTCCGGACAGGGACCCGTGGTGGAGGTTGCACACAAGTATCCTTCTTTACCTTGATTTGAATGACTATAATTATTCAATAGTTATAAATAATGAGAATGATAAAAAATGTAATATATATTATATTATAATAATTCATTATAATTTATATAATTTATTATTTATAATAATTATTGTTATTTATTACTATTAAAATATTGTAATAATTATAACTAATTATTTAAAAATATATATATTTAGCATATAT
>NW_015546129.1:589204-599274 GCF_001515605.1 Sinocyclocheilus anshuiensis | reverse complement strand
TTATAAATATATTTTTATAATAAAGATTATTACAGTATATATATATATAATAAATATATAATTTAAGAATATGTAAATATATTGAAAATATATATTTTAATATATTATAAAATATAATGATAAAATAAAAAGTATATATACTATAATATATTATTAAAATGTATTTAAAAATTTATATATATATATATATATATACACTGTATATGTGTATGTGTGAGTTTGTATATATATATATATGTATAAATATGTATAGTTTCATTTGTTTGTTTTTAATTGTCCTTGACAAAATAAACTGCAGTGTAGGTTTCAAGAACGTTGTGACCATTGACATGCTAAGGGAGGCGAATCCTCTCCTGGATGTAGTGGATCACAATCGCAGACCCAAAGACATGGTGAGTAGAAACAATGATATTTGAATATGCAAGTGTTAACATTTGACTATATATTGCACTTAATATTCCCCAGATTCCCCCGTCTAAGGACTTGCCACCAATAGATGGTAAGCTTCGTTCCACTGCTTTCACTTTCTGTTCTTGAGATCTGTGTCCATACTCATCTGCATTTACTGTCACTTTATAGCTGTCGTCCTGTTCGGTGAGCCTATCAGGTGGGAGACCAACTTACAGCTGATCACTGATGTGCTCTTGACCAATGGGAGGCCAGGAAACCCCGTGACATCACTGCATTACCCACACATCCCTGTGCTGGCCTGCAACATGGATCTGCTGTGGATGGCCGAAGCCAAAAACCCTCGGTCAGTGTCAGGATGATTTTTTATAAATCTAATGGCTAAATGGTGGTTAACTACAGCCTTTAAATGACAAATTAACAAGGACTGATGTTTGTTTTCCATTAGATTCGGTCACGGCATGTTCCTCGTGTGCCTGGAGAGCATCTATAAGAAGATAACAGGCTGTGAGCTAAAGTACGAGGCTCTGATCGGGAAGCCCAGCGTTGTGACTTACAACTATGCTGAACTGCTCATTAGAAAACAAGCCGAGCAACTGGGCTGGACTCGACCGGTCGAGAGACTTTACGCCATTGGGTGAGTCATTCATTTAATGTTTTGAAGACTGAATGGGCAAATTTTATTGACCTTGGAGCTCAATCCATAGCATACACTACTTGTCAGAAGTTTGGAATAATTATGTTTTTTGAAAGAAGTCTCTAATGTTCACCAAGGCTGCATTTATTTTAATGGAAAATACAGTAAAAACTGTAATATTGTGAAATATTATTACAAATGAAAATAACTGTTTTCTGTGTGAATATATTTTAAAATGTAATTTATTTCTGTGATCAAAGCTGTATTTTCAGCATCATTACTCCAGTCTTCAGTGTCACATGATCTTCAGAAATCATTCTAATACGATGATTTGCTGCTCAAGAAACATTTCTGATTATTATCAGTGTTATAGAAAGGTTTGCTGCTTTATATTTTTGTGTAAACAAATATATATTTATTTTGGGATTCTT
This sequence comes from Sinocyclocheilus anshuiensis, assembly GCF_001515605.1. NCBI lineage: Eukaryota > Metazoa > Chordata > Actinopteri > Cypriniformes > Cyprinidae > Sinocyclocheilus > Sinocyclocheilus anshuiensis. The sequence goes on along the minus strand of NW_015546129.1, from coordinate 597,798 downwards.
TGATAAATACCGTAGAAAGTTAAGAAGAACATCATTTATTTGAAATATAAATTTGTGACATAAAAGTCTTTACTGTCACCTTTGATCAATTTAATGCATCCTTATTGAATAAACGTATTAATTTCCTCCTGCTTACCCTAAACTTTTAAATTGATAGTGTATCACAGTTTCCACAAAAGCAGCATATTATAATGATTTCTGAATTCAGCTTTGATCACAGGAATAAATTACATTTTACAATATATTCACATAAAACAGATATTTTACATTGTAATAATATTTCACAATATTACTGTTTTTACTGTATTTTTCATCAAATCAATGCAACCTTGGTGAGCAGAAGAGGCTATTTGTGACCCTGGAGCACAAAAGCAGTCTTAAGTCGCTGGGGTATATTTGCAGCAACAGCCAACAATACATTGTATGGGTCAAAATTATAGATTTTTCTTTTATGCCAAAAGTCATTAGGATATTAAATAAAGATCATGTTCCATGAAGATATTTTGTAAATTTCCTACTGTAAATATATCAAAACCTAATTTTTGATTAGTAATATGCATTGCTAAGAACTTCATTTGGACAACTTTAAAGATGATTTTCTCAATATTTAGATTTTTTTGCACCCTCAGATTCCAGATTTTCAAATAGTTGTGTCTCGAACAAATATTGTCCTATCCCAACAAACCACACAGCAATGGAAAGCTTATTTGTTCAGCTTTCGGATGATGTATACATCTAAATTTAAAAAAATTGACCCTTATGACTGGTTTTGTGGTCCAGGGTCACATTTCAGAAACATTAAAAAATCTTATTTATTTAAAATGTTGACCGTACAGTATGTTTGATGCATGTGTATCTCTCTTATAGTGACAACCCAATGGCTGATATTTATGGTGCAAACCTGTACAACCGCTACCTCAAAGCGATGCTTCACACCCGTGCACAGGTGCAGGCGCAGGGCGGCTCGAGCAGCCAGGTGACCAGCGACCTGCAGTGCGAAGTGTCAGACGATGCCAAGCACTCCGGACGGGTGATGGTGGGAGGCTCGTTCGATCACCGTCTGCCCGAAGGCTGCAGCTCCATCCTGGTCTGCACTGGTGTCTACAACCACGACCAGCAGGACTTGCCCTCCGACCCGGAGCAGACGGTCACAGAGCAGCAGATTTTCCACGGTCACCGGGACTTCCGCTTCGACCCCAGCCTGACCCAGCCTTCCTTTGTCGTCCATGACGTTCGGGATGGAGTGGAGTTGGTCTTCCAGCTGGAGGGTTGGTCACTGCAGTAAATCATCGAATATTATGCCATATCTACATGCGATGCATCACAACTTGTCTTATCGAAATCAATCCTGATTATAATTCCTGTCTACACAGGAAGTGTCCATTGCGTCTTCAGATTTTTCTATTTTTGTTTGTTGCATCTTTTGATTTTTTATTTTTTTTTTACATGCTTTTGAGCTATTTGAGCCATTTTACTTTTCCTGTCAGTCTGAAATGATTTTACTTACAAATATCAAATATGTGACCCTGGACCACAAAACCAGCCATAAGGGTCAATTTTTTTAAATTGAGATTTATACATCATCTGAAAGCTGAATAAATAATTTTATTATTTATTTATTTTTTTTAGGATAGGACAATATTTGGCCGAGATGCAACTATTTGAAAATCTGGAATCTGAGGGTGCAAAAAAATCTAAATATTGAGAAAATCGCCTTTAAAGTTGTCCAAATGAAGTTCTTGGCAATGCATATTACTAATCAGAAATTAAGTTTTGATATATTTACAGTAGGAAATTTACTAAATATATACATGGAACATGATCTTTACTTAATATCCTAATGATTTTTGGCATAAAAGAAAAATCGATAATTTTGACCCATACAATGTTTTTTTGGCTATTGCTACAAATATACCCCAGCGACTTAAGACTGCTTTTGTGCTCCAGGGTCACATATGTTAATTGATTGCATTGAATTTTATTTGTTAAATACTCAAGCATGTAATATTTTTGGTCACTTGCTCTCTAATTTAAACCATCTTTTTCATTTGAAAGGCTGTTTCCAGAGTAGAATATAAAGTAATTGTAAAGGTGTGGTAATGTTTGCAAAATTTTGGCAAAAAAGGTCCATTATCTATTGTTCAACGATGTATGAAGCACAACTCGCAACAGCTAAAAAATAGACTTTTATGTAACTGCATAAACACAATTCACGGTGGCCCATTTCTGCTTTAGAGTAAAACAAAGGCAACTTTGTATCTTCCAACTGACCCTTCGCCGGGAGTTTGATTGAGAGGCGATCTGACCAATCATAACGCCGAATCTGCTATTTTGTCCAACAAACAAACCAGACAGAAGAGTAGATTTACATCGGTGGACTTGAACTTGAAAAATGGTGTGTATTGACGTCTTTGCGCGGTTGAAACAAGATACCTTCTGATGTTCATTCATGTTTATTTCGTGCTATAACTAGTAAAGAGGAAGAGATGATCAGTTCATGTGCCTACAGCGATCTGTCATGACACATTAAAGAGCCACAAAACGATATTTATTCTTTGAATTTCTTACAAAATGACAACATTTGAAAGCTAAGACTTTGGCGTGTTGTCAGTTTCCTCGTTGCTCTGCGATGTATTTTTCACTGCGTGAGAATGTGATGGCCTATAGGACGTAGCAACAGTAACTAAGGGGTGGCGGGTCTATGCGAAGGGTCAATTGTGACTTTATATCTTTAATTGCTACTTTGTTGCTAGTAATTGTGACTTTATATTTCTCAGAGTGACTTAGTATCTTACAATGCTACTTCTCTTATTTCTTCAACTTTTTCATAAGATGTGGTCACATTTAAGTTGTAAATGTTGTAAACCAAGCAGCTTTCTGTTGGTCACATTTGTGAAATTTCACAGAAATGTCACAGACCAAAAAAGTCCAGTATCTATTAATGGTGTTAGGCCTTGTCCCAAATCATGCCATCATGCTCAATCTTGTCTAGGCGGTAACCATCATTCTGCAAAAGTCTTGCGAGGTTCTTAAGGGACAATGAGCCCCATGCAACACAAAAGGAACAAATTACGGTGTAATTTGAATTAGGCCTGGGCGATAAAACGGTATCGATATTTATCGACAGTACACCTTCAATAGCGATAGAAAAAAATTTCGATATAGGCACGTGCTATGAGTGACGCACACACGAACACATGCTGAATTGAGTGCTGTGCCTGCCTGTGATTCATCAGTGGCGCGCGAGATGTGGTGATGATGTAAGTGACGTTGTTGCATTTTAATGTTTTGTTAGTCTAGCCCACGAGACACGCCGCTGCTGCGTTATTCATTCAAAATATTAGAGAAATTTTGAAGCTCAATGCGGAGAAGATCTTGAATGGGTTAAAACCGAAACCAAGCCATTCACACAGAATGCATATTCAGCGCATTTTTTTAATCGGACAAATATGACTGCTGCACTTGCGTCTCACAAGAGATGTATAGAAAGCCATGCAAAGTTAAATTTTTTTATAGAGTTACTTCCTTGCGTTGACAATTTAAATGCGCTGCATTATTTTGCTCATTGCGCCCTCCTGTGGCCTCGGGAAACAAGCTAAAATTTTCCTCAAGACCAATTTAATCTGCATATAAAACATTAGAAATGAGATATTTGTTTAATTTTTATTTTGTGTTTGATTGTTAAAACAAAAAATATTTGTTGTTTGTCTCAATAAATTGGGTTAATTTAAAAATACAGTGGTTAAATAAAAAAAAAAATTCTATTGCTCTTTGTTTTAAAAAAGGTTCTAAAAAATGTCAATAATTATCGATACCGAATGATAGGAAACATTATATTATTGATACATTTTGTAGCTATATCGCCCAGCCCTAATTTGAATTAAATGTAGCAGTTATTAGGTATGAATGAGTTTCGCAGAATGACGTGTACCATCTAGACAAGCTTAAATCAAGTGCACCATTTGGGACAGGACTTAAAAGTTAGGACGTACCCTCAGGTGGCTTGTGGGTCCGTTGTTATGAGCTCAAACAGAGCATTGAAAGAGATTCAGCGTGATACTTTCACAAGCACGTTGTTAAACGCTTGCAGGAAGGAAAGACGTTCATCCACAAAGCCATACTAGTTAATGAAGAAACAACACGATGGCACTGACAGGAGGAAGTTTTTTTTTTCCTCCAATAGATGGAAATGTGTGTGTTCTCTGAAATATTTGCCATTAAAAGTTCACGTACGCCTCAGTTAGTTTGTGTAAATCTGAACACTTAGGTTTGCTGTATAACACTGTACCACTTAAGCGCCGTTCACACTTGTGTTTTGTTAGCGCTGTTTTTTAATTGTCTTATGTACACGGGTCAGGTGTTTTGTGCATCATGTCATACTGTATTTTCAGATGTAATTCAAGGCGAAAACAGTTCAACTTTTACAACTGTGTTTTACATTTGTAATTGTTCTTCTAGCTGTTTTTAACCATTTAAAGCTGTTTTTAAACATTTTAACACACAAATTTCTCAATTCATATCTAGTCCTTTAAATAGCCTATATTGTTTAGTGTTACGAGAGAACAAAATGCATTTATTGACAGTTTTTAACATTTTATGCATTTTATTGTACTCAACACAACCTACTGTAGAATAAACGTCCCATAAGAGGTAATCCGTAATATTGTACTTGTATACATGTTCACAGAGTTAATTCATTAAATGCAATTTTACATTTTCTGAGATATCTGATTTGTTTTTACTCCACATCCACCATATTTAGCGCAGGCCTGGTTGCATGGGGTGCTTAAAACGTCGAGGCTGTAAAAATATGATATTGGTGAAACAGATCTGGCAAATGATCCAAGTGCGTATTTGTGTTTGCGCTCAGGAAGGCGTGTCAAAGGTTTATATTTACAATGTGTTTTACAGCGTTGCGCAATATAGCCAATCGCAGGCATATCTGTTGAATTTCTGGAACTCGGTGGCCAATCAGAGCCGTCGGAATCCACTCAACGCTTAAAACACCGGAGTTTAGAATTTGTTCAGTGCTAAGTTCCTTTCAACGAATCCTCTCATTTTATTAACAAAGTGTAGACACGGTGTAAATATCTTTGTGCGATCGCGATAAACTGAAATGAATGACAGCTTATAGTGATTATAGTGTGCAATATGCAAGATTTCCAATTCATTAGCCGCTACAGCAGGGGTGTCAAACTCAGTTCCTGGAGGGCCGCAGCCCTGCAGTGTTTAGTTCCAGTCCTGCTCCAACACACATATCACATAGTTTTCAAATAAGCCTGAAGGACTTGATTAGCTGAATCAGGTTCGTTTAATTAGGGTTGAATCTAAACTCTGCAGGGCTCCGGGCCTCCAGGAATTGAGTTTGACACCCCTGCGCTACAGGTAAATAACTAACTATTAATTAACGGAAAAGCTATTTGTTTATGATTATGATAATAAATGAAAATAATATGATAACTATACCACATAAAGCAGCATAACAGACTGTTTCAATAACTTGAAGCGAATGACACCAGAAGCCTCGCACATTTAAGTTACAAACGGCTGCGTCCGTTCTTACATTAAAAATAAGGTGGAAAGCAGTTCACCAATATTTGCACCAAAGGACACTGATTTTTAACATGACGAAAATTTCAAAAACTTGTGGGTCAGCTTGTCAGTCAGCAGTCACATGGCCTCTTCTCCAGGTGTTCTCCTTCATCTATTGGATGAGAGTCCGAGTGCAGGAAAACAGTCGGTGAATCTGATTGGCTGTCCTGATGGACTGTTCCTCCGTACCGCACTATGAGTTCCCGTGCCATCAGTTCGAACGCTTCCTTGATGTTGTGATGCTGTTTGGCGGAGGTCTCGAGCGCCGCCAGCGCACCTGTGCGCTCCGCTAGCGTGCACGCATCCTCAAACAGCACCTGCCGCTGTGCCTCCAGGTCACACTTATTACCTGCAGGACGCAAAATATATCATGAATATCTAATTTATTTGCTGCTGAAGTTCTCAAGTATCTATCTTGACTAGCTGTCAACGATTTGACGCTAATAACCAATCGTAGAGATTTCAAAGAAAAATTGGATAAGAACTAAAAAAAATAAATAAATAACATGAATGAATCGGTCTCATTCTCTGTTACAGATCTGCCCAAACTGGGGGTTGAGAGTTAATAAGCTAACCATAAATTAAATCATAAAATAGTCACACACACACAAGACCAAAGGGATGACAGGATAATGTGGAGACTCGATGGGGAATGGGTTCAACACTGCAGCTGGAATTGCTTGCCAGTTCAGTGCTGAACAGGGTACGGATCTGTCTCGGCATGTTTAAGAGAAGTCAGACTGAAAGCGCACTCTGCAGTGATCAAGCCTCTCATCAGCAGAAAGAATCAAAAGTCTAGACTCACCTTTGCTGAGGAGCATGTTGTGTGGAGAGAGGAGAACTGGTCCAAAGTTCACTTTAGTGATGAGAGCAAGTTTAATTTATTTGGGTCTGATGGGAAACATTTTGTTTGGCGTCAAACTGGGGAAAGACTGAACCCCGAGTGCGTAAAGAAGTCAGTGAAAGGTGGAGGAGGAAGTGTCATGGTTTGGGGATGTTTTGTGCAGCAGGAGTTGTGCCTCTTATACAGACACATGGCAGGTGAATGCAAATGTTTATTAGAACCTCCTTCAGCAAAATCTCTGGAAAAATTCATGGCAACATGGCTAAGAAACCCACTACAGTTACCGAACTATGGAAGAGACTGAAGAAGAGTGGACCAAGATCATACCAGCGCAGTGATGTCCTGCAGCCGCTGATGTGCTGAAGTCATTTAAATTGACAGCAGTAACCCTCCAAAATATTAGTTGTAATCTTCTTTCGTGCTACAGTGATTACTGTTCTCTAATTTTGATCACTGTGTTTTCCACAAAATAAAGGTTTTTGTTGAAATGTATTGGTTATTCTATCAAACATGTTAGTGTAATAGTACAGCTATCATAAAAATAGAATACATTTGTATTTTTATTTATGAATTTAATTTATGAATTAATTTAATTCATTTATTAATATGTTATATCTTTTTTGCAGAAAATATAAAATATTGCAGATGAAATAAAAATAAGTATTTATTTATATATTATATACGTATATATTTTTTATTTTAATATTTAATTCACCTGCATATCATGTGACCATTAACCAATATCAGACAACCGTGCACATGTGAATGTCTTGTTAGATTATTGAAATATTTATTCTAAAACCTTAGGGGTAGTTCAAGTAAATATTTTATGTGAAAGGAGTTCAGCTGGCTGACAGAAAGGTTTGGGACTCGCAGCTCTGACCTATCAGAACGAAGACGACGTTGGCGGCTCCATACTGCTCCACACCCTGTATCCAGTGCGGCAGAGACTCAAAGCTGGGTCGTCGGGTCAGATCGTACGTGATCATGGCGCCGTGAGCGCTTCGGTAGTAACTCTGTGTGATGGTGCGGAAACGCTCCTGTCCCGCTGTGTCCCAGACCTGCATCTGAGCTCAAGAACATCACACAGATCCACACAGACAAATACAAAAAATATTAATTACGTCTCTTTAAATTCTCAAGTGTCTCTTCTAGACAGCAGTGAGACTCCAGTAATCTCACGTCTACTGAAGAGATCTCAACACTGTCTCAAACTTTGCTAAGATACAGTCAGAAGGTCTGACTCTGCAGTCAAAGGTCAGATGTCAATATCAAACATTCCACATCAAATTCATCCAAGACTGAAGAATGGACAGAAATCTTATGGACTCCAATTTTTATTTTATTTCTTTAATTTTTCGGTCTGTACTATTCTATTTTTATAGAAAAATATCTGTATATTTTTAATAATAATATATACTCATTAATACTATTATCAAGAAATAAAATATTATTTTGTCTTGATTTAATTATATATACACACACATTGTTTAGCTATATAATTGTATACATATATTTATCCTATAAAAATATAATAATAATAATGCATTTTATATATTATACAATTTTCGCTGACACAGTAATGAGCAAGTTATAGTACAGTGGAGGCGACCAAATTTTGTTTTTAGCCTCCTCACATGCACTTCATTTTTTAGGATCTCAATGAAAATGCAAAGAGCTCACTTTTTAGTCAATTATATATATATATATATATATATATATATATATATATATATTCTTAATTATTTCTTCTATGAGAAAACGAAACAAATATTTTTAATACCATTATAATATACAGTGGGTATAGAAAAGAATCACCCCCTTTAAAATAATTCAAATGAGCACAGCTGACCACAGTTGAGAGTCAAATGGCTTTGTTTTGTGTGTCATTGAGAAGGTGATGAGCTACACCTGATTAAGTTTACAAGTCAGTTTTTAGGAGGGGGGTGATCCTTTTTCCAACTCAGCGATTCTGTTTTTTTATTTTTTCTGACATATTGGTGTTTTATCTTTGACTTGGATGTTATAAGCTGCACTGAGTGAATACAGCTGGATAAAACATAAACTGTGTCCGTCTTCGTTTCAGGCTGCAAAGCCACAAAATGTGATTATTTTAAAGGGGGGTGATTCTTTTCTGTACCCAGTGTATTTGGAAAAA
>NW_015546129.1:576482-588421 GCF_001515605.1 Sinocyclocheilus anshuiensis | reverse complement strand
TAGCTATATAATTGTAGACATATATTTATCCTATAAAAATATAATAATAATAATGCATTTTATATATTATACAATTTTTAATAAAAAATTAAATTTATAATAAAATAATACAAAAATATTTCTTGAAGAAATGTATATAATTATTAATTATTTCCCCTATGAAAATAAAATAAACTTTTTAACATGAAATTAATAAATACATATAATTAATACATAAAATGAATATAGAATTGTATGTATTAATTTAATTTATTTACTTTATTTCAAATAATTAATAGCTTATATATATATATATATATATAATATTTAAATAATAAATGAATCACCCCCTTTAAAATAATTCAAATGAGCACAGCTGACCACAGTTGAGAGTCAAATGGCTTTGTTTTGTGTGTCATTGAGAAGGTGATGAGCTACACCTGATTAAGTTTACAAGTCAGTTTTTAGGAGGGGGGTGATCCTTTTTCCAACTCAGCGATTCTGTTTTTTTATTTTTTCTGACATATTGGTGTTTTATCTTTGACTTGGATGTTATAAGCTGCACTGAGTGAATACAGCTGGATAAAACATAAACTGTGTCCGTCTTCATTTCAGGCTGCAAAGCCACAAAATGTGATTATTTTAAAGGGGCTGATTCTTTTCTATACCCACTGTATATATCCGTTACAGTATAATATTGTTTTTTATTTTATTACATATATATCTCTATACAGCCTTCATAAGAAAAGTTCTTTACTGAATTTAAGGGCCCCCCAAAGAACCGCTGAAACTCTGAAAAATCATAAATCAGAGTGCTCACCTTCACTCTCATCCCATCGATGTCTATCGTGCGAACGGTGAAGTCCACTCCAATAGTGTTGTGCTGGCTGTCACTGAAGAGCCCAGACGTGAAGCTGTGGATCACGCAGGTCTTTCCCACATTACTGTCACCAGTCAGGATGATCTTGAACAGAAAGTCACAGCGGTCTTCATCCTCCTGCCCTGTGGACTGCATTTCTGCAATAAATACTTGCGGATTGTGACCCACAGACCACGAAATGATTCATCCAGGGCGCAAATGTCACCATTCCAGTGCTATTTTCACCATATCTGCAATCTATTTTTCAAAGACAGGCCTTTTCTGTGAACTAGAACTAAAAATAACGTATTAAGAAATCTCCATAGTGCCTAAACAAAGTGAGTCGACCTCGTCACACAGCATTAACTCAACATTGACTCATTTTCTCGGCCACGTCCTTTGCTTTCTGTGAAACACTCAGTCAAACGCAAACAGACACACCCCTGTCTACCTGCATCTGGAGGCGAGACGCCCAGTCGCCTGCCCACCTGCACCACTGCATCTCTGGGAATTGCAGTTTGTTTACAGATATTGCAATCTATTGGGAAAAAAAACATGCATATTTAAAGTGTTACATATGAGAAAGCCTGTTATCTCTATCCTAAACCACCGTAACCTTATTCTCAGGTTAAGACAAAGACTTGAATACATATGTATCTTAGAAAGCGCTAGATTACAAATGAAAAGCAAAGCAGCACTGCTGTCTTGAAAGTTGACCTTTGCTCAGCAGAACCGGATATAAACATAACTCACTCCAGTGTATGCCGTCTGGCTCTGTTACACACAATCACCGTAATAAATGATCAGTCTGTCACATCCTTGACTAGTTACACATTATAAACTAGTCTTATACACTACAGAAGGAATATACAGTGGCACTTACAGTATCTCTGCTCCAGTGTGTTTCTGAGAATGTGAAGGGATGAAATCTACAGTACTGTGTGTAAACTGTGAATGCACACCCACACACACTCACGCGCACGTCACAAGCTGAAATGAACACAAGGCACCGCTGCACGCCGGACAATGCACTCATCTGTGTGAGGGGTGCGTCTGGCTCTCGGCCCGATCCAGAGGTCAGAGGTCTTTGTGTCTGGTCAGAAGTTGACTCGGGGAAATGCAGATAAGCCAGTTAATGACTCCTCCTGTTCGACTCAGAATCAGTCTTTTGTTAAACACCATGGCAGTCTACTGTACCATGAGTGCAAACACTGACTGCTTTGAAAATCATGCACATGCACAACGTACATGTGTAACTAGACTATTTTATTTTTCACATTTTTAAAAAAGGAAACATGAGTATTTGCCCATATAAAAAAAAATGGTCATAATAGGTGTTGGTATGTGGGTGTTAAAGCATTTAAGTGGATTTTAGTATTTTTCTATAAACTAAAAAAAAACAGCATTTTAGTAAAACTTGCATTTAAAATAATTATTTTTGTATATGGGTCAAAGACGTGAAGATGTCCTCATTAAAAGACATTTACAAAAGTGATTTTATGTCCATAGAAAGCCAGCTTTCCAGCGCTGGAGAGAACTCAAGGAGGGGAAGGCCTGCGATCGGACGCCGAGGTTGCTTTGTTTCTTCTCGATAGGTGAGTAACACCGTGTCTGCACCGCAACAGCTAAAGTCTGTCTAGTGCACTGGACGCGACAAAGTGAGCGTTGAAAACCATTTGAAATTTGTGTCAATACGTCATGAATAGAACGCAGCAGCAGTTTTCTGTTGGGGATTTGTCGTGTCTTGCCGCGCTGCATCCAGTGTAGACCATAGATATGTACAGTATATATATCTATGGTGTAGACAGCATCACTGATTATAATGAGTTCTATAGTATTTTGTCGCACCGCTCGCGTCCGGTGTAGACATGGTGTAACATTGGTTTTGCTTTGTTTCACAGAACTAATCGTTGCCTGGGTTGCGTACGTATGTGTGGGGCGGAGCTACCAAAATAGGGGCGAGACCCTTTTGAGGTAGGGGCGTGTTTGTTTTGGTGATTTCAAAAACAAAAACATTGGCTACCAGAAATCGCTTACCCCACCTTTAAATGCTAACAGATGGATATGTGGAAATGTTTGCATGGAACCATTTAACTCAAATAATACTGGGCGATTACTGTAATTGCAAAGATCTTTTATTTGGAAAAAAAAAAATCATCTGTATTCTCTAATTAGCAAACATTCAACCAAAAATATACAAGTCAAAATCATAACTGACAGATGAGGAATCTGACATCTGCTAAATCCATCACAAAGATGACATCAGGCCTGCAGACACACAATTCAGCCTCCTGCTGGATCTTCACTCATGCCGAATAACATCATGAAAGAGGAAGAGTCTTTTGAAATACTTGACAAAAACGCTGCAAGTCTTTAGAAGAGGTACCGCTGGACTCAGACCAGCAGAGGTCAGCGTCACCGCCTTTTACAAGCGAAGCTGATCGTGTCTTTAGGTCTGTATGTGAGACAGGAGGTCGACTGGCTCTTTGGTGGTCCTGGCATTCTCTTACGGGCCGAACTCTTCCTGGGCGTTCGCTCTTGCTGTGAATGGGTTTCCAGGGAATGGGGTTGACGAAACTCGGAGCTGGATAGTTCACATTGTTATAGTTGCCTGAAAGTGTTCAAATTATTTTTGGCTTTGGATCTCAATGTTGCATGTTTGCCAGAATCTACAGTGTGGATATTTGTGCTTGATATTATGAACTGTCATGGAATTTTCATTTTCATCAATCATGTAAACTCAGAATTGTGAGATAAACTAAAACAAAACAAAACATGAAGCTTGTTTCCGCCACAGAATAAAAAAATTAAAAGGTAATTGCAACTTTTTATATCTCACAATTCGGAGTTGTTGTTTTCTTCACAATTCTGAGGAAAAAAAAAATCCAAAAGCGAGAAAAAAAGTCGGAATTGTGTGATATAAACAAAGAATTTTGAGATATAAGCTCACAATTCTAAGAAGACAAGTCTGAATTGTGAGATATAAACTCGCAATAGCAAGAAAGAAAGTGAAGCTTTCTTTTAAAAAAAGGTAATTGCAACTTTTCTCTCAATTCTGAGTTTATATCTTGCAATTCAGTCTTTTTTCTCGCAATTCTGAAAAAATACAAAAAGTCAAAATGTCAGAACATGAGATATAATCTCATAATTGTGTAGAAAAAAATTCAGATTTGTGAAATATAAACTCGCAATAGCGAGAACATATTCAAGCTTATTTCCGTCACGGAATCCGTCATCTCACAATTCAGAATTGCAAGAAAAAAATTTGAATTGTGAGATATAAACTTGCAAAAAGTTGCAATTACCTTTTTCATTTTTTTTAATCTGTGACAAACAAGCTTCCATACTTAGGGAGCTTTACAGATTTTTCAGAGTGTGATGCACAAATATGCTACAAGTGAAACGTCTGGATACACCTGCTCATTCTTATGACCACTTTGCAGCTTCTAGAATAAAGCTAAAGAATTTGTTGCTCACTCACCGGCTGAGGATGCTGATGATTGTCGGCTCAGTTTTCCCTTTGTTTTTACACCTTCTAGCCATTCTTTAAAGCTTTCCTCTGCCTTTTCTCTGCGCTCCCTCTCTTCTGCTTCTCTTCCGGCTGCCTCTTCCTTTTAAAGAAATAATGCAGCCAAAATGGTCAATTCTGTGATCATTTCCACACCCTCATGACGTTCAATGGGAATAATGTTTTGAAAAATTCCCCACAATGCTCTTTTCTATATGTTTTCTCATCAGACAGACAGATTGCAGAACACCTTCTCTTTTAGCTTTCTCTCCATTTCTTCTTGCTTCTTCTTTCGCAGCCACTCCTTATATTTCTCCTGAGCTTTCTTTTCAATCTCAGCACGTCTTTTCTCCTCTTGAAGCTGTTCTTTGCTTTTCTGAAACCCTTTGGACATTCTCTCTTTCTTTTCCTAAGCACAAAAACACAGTAAAATCACGAGAAGGGCCTTCAGGAGATCAGACCCCATTCTCAAAATAGCCAGAAAATCTCAATTTTAATTTGACAATTAGAGTTCGCTCTGGGAGTTTCACGGAGGTCATCACCTGTTCTCGTTTCATTTGCAGCCACTCTTGAATTTTGCAATCACCGACAACTGTCTTCTTCTGCTGTTCTTGTTCCTTCTCGTTCCGTTTTTCCTTCAGTGTGAGCTCCTGAAATACAGACCTTAATTAATGCATGACGGGAGGGTGAGTAATTAATGACTTTTCATTTTTGGGTGAACTATCCGTTTTAATATTTATTTATTTATATAAATATTTAAAGACACTACAGTTCAAAATAATTTTTCTATGTTTTTGAAAAAAGAAAGTACGTTATGCTGACATTTATTTGATCAACAAATACATTGAAAAAACAGTAATATTGTAAAATATTACTACAATTTGAAATAACTGTTTTTATTTTAATATTATTTTAAAATGTAATTTATTCTTGTGATGCAAAGCTGTATTTTCAGCATCATTACTCCAGTCTTCAGTGTCACATGATCCTTCAGAAATCATTCTGATATGCTGATTTTATGCTCATTAAACATTTCTGATTATTATCAATGTTGAAAACCGTCGTGCTGCTTCATATTTTTGTCATGATTCTTTTTTCAGGATTCTTTGATGAACAGAAATTTCAAAAGAACAGCATTTATTTGAAATAGAAATCTTTTGTAAAATTATACATCATCACTTTTAATTAAATTTATGCATCCTTGCTAAATAAAAGTTGTAATTTATTTATTTAAAAAAAAAATATTTGAATGGTAGTGCATATAGAAGTAAAATAAAAATGACTATGTGTCTAAAAACCACTGCTGAAAATAGTAATAATAGCATAAAATATCCCCATAAATACTCAAGCAGCAGTGCCATGTACCTCCATAGCTTTTTGTTGCTTTCCGATACGCTCCTCTTTGGCTTTATCCACAATCCACTGCTCCCAAGCACTCAGCTTGAACTGCACGCTGGAAGATCTGTCTTCCAGGCCTGTTATGTCCACCTCGTCCCTGCAAACAAGTCAGATTTAACGACTAGAGATGTCTGGAGTGCTGGTTTGTTACAGTGCCAGTCTGTATTTCTTTTACTCAGCACCGCACACCTGAATGGACAGCCTGGAGCGACGTCTTCTCTTAACGTGACGGTGATGTTGTGCATGGGCTGAGGCTTATCTGACTCCGGCTCGTCCTCTGAAAGCTCAAAGCTGTCATGATAGATGGGTGACAGCAGAGAGGACGTCGAGTCTCCGCTGGATCTGGACTTGAGCGGGGTGGAGATCAGACTCTTAGAGGAAGAAGATGGAAAGGTTGACATCACCAGCAAACCTGAGGACACAGAAAAACGTGTTGAACACAACCAGGAGATCCCTACCAGAACGTACTGCGGTGGTACCATAATACAATGACGGCAATACCACAGTACTTTGCTATAAGTACTAAAGTATTTACATTGTAAGGTGCTCCTAAGGTACTTAAAGGGATAGTTCACCTTCGGTTGCTGGTCCCCATTGACTTCCATAGTGTTCCATACAATGGAAGTCAATGGGGACCAGCAACTGAAGGTGAACTATCCCTTTAAACACACTATTAACAAGGTACCATGTCCAAAAACAAGGTAGCAGTATTATTTATTTTGGACTGCATACAGTTACATATTTCTAGATTAATATCTCTACATTTAAAATAAAGCCTGTGAACAAGTTTAAACTAGTTAACTTTCTGTTAACTCGGCTCCAGCCTGTGTTTAAATCACAGCTGCACGTTTCGACAGACTTTAAACGGATGAATACATTTAAACTACTAAATTAGATATATATAAGTGTATAACCCGTTTAAATAACTCACCATTTAGTCAGCTTCCTCCGTAAAGCTCCGCCTCTTTCACTTAAACCCGCCTACTCATCACGTCAATCACAGCAATCGGGAAAAACGATTGGTGGCGCCCCTGTAACCAAGCACGCTGATGATGGAAGCCTTGTTTCTTAGCAACGAGGCGTCCGCGTCATAAAGACAAGAACACTTTGCTTTTGATTGCTTTGCTTTTTATTTTTATTGATGTAATCGGAATAACAAGAGTTTAATATATGACAGTATGAAAAAAAGAAATAAAGATAAAGTTCAATAAGTAATAATACTTAATAAATCTTAAGACTAATATCAATGCATTTCTAAGAAAATAAGATAAGTACATTTTAAGATACTGCATAATATTTACCCAGCTAGTTGCCAAATTGCTACTTTTGCTTATGTTTCGAACTTTAAAAACTCTCTGAAAGACATTATTTTTTTATTCACACGAATGTTTCTTTACACTTTGCCTAAATAAAGTCTTTCTTGCTGAGATTGTGTAAACTCAGAATAATAATAAGAATAAGAACAGCAAATTTAATGACTATGATCCTATATTTCTTTCTGATTGAGGTGTCCTATGTTTACATGTGTATATTTTCCCTTTACTTTTTTTTTTTAATGTTTGTATTTCAACCCAGTGCTTTTTTTCTTTGCAGTATAAAAAAGTAAAACTTTATGTCACAGAAATATTACATTTTTTAACTAATTAACATACTGTATATATGCTCATTTATTTATGATACATTTTATTAATTCTGTCCATCCAAGAAACTACACTGGGGTCCGTTGACTCACCAGATAAAATAGTATAAAATATAAGTGAGTCATAAATGTATTTCTTTTAACTTTTTTAAAACAACAACAACACATATTTTCACTTTGAACTTGTTTTGGGCCCCATTCATGTCTATATGTCTATTCTAGTCGTAGTTGTCATCACAAAACTCTCTTTTGTGTCTGTTCCTGCTTACTATCGTCACAAAAACCACTGCAGAGATCATCCCCAGCAACATTAGGCCCATCAGAGAAGCATACACAAAATAGAAAGTGTCCAGCTGAGGGGTCATGTATGTTAAATGAACTCTGCGACTGAAACACCAGCCTCTGGGAATGTCATTTAACTCCCAAACCCTGCACCGATATGAGCCGCCGTCCTGGATCGAAAGCTCCGATATGGTAATGTGATTGGGGTCGGATGCATTCAGCCGCTTCTTCATGTCCTCTTTCACAAACCGACCTTTTCTGTCGACTAGCAGATATTCTGAGCTTTGATTGTACTCCCTGTACCACTGTACTCTGGGAAAGTGTGACAGATTGAAAACACACATCAAATCAGCACTGTCACCCAAAGCAAATGTGATATTGATGGGATCGAGAATGGAACAAACAAAAACGTTGAGTTGATTAAATTTCTCTAATTGTGAAAAACAGCTGTATGATCCAGTGTGGTACGCCAAGAGGTGAGGAATGACCAAAGAGTAGTTACTAGTCTTTGTTGCATTCAACATTTCATGAAATTCATCTGTTGATCGACTGGGAGTTAGCCAATATATGTCCTCTGATGGGGAACCTTTAACTCCACAGGGCAAAGCGTAACTCTCTCCTGAGACGAGGAAAATGTCCTGACTGTCAATGTATAGTTCAATCTTCTTGTAGTTTTGGCATTGATTGTCACTCCAAACCAAACAACTGAAAAAACCATAGTCCATACTTGAAGTTTTTGATAAATGAATTAAAGAGCCTTCGTTCAGGACTTTCATTCTGCTCCTAAGTGCATCTGGAATGATCTCCAGAGATACGCTGGTATCCAGAATCATTTCACTTGCCGATCTGAGATCATTTGTTTTTAAATTCTGAAACACCTGAAGAGTTTCTCCACGACTGGAATTGAACTTCTGACAGGAGATGTGCGCAGTTTCACCATGACGATAAGACATTTCCTCTTTTTCCTCCATCTGAGCACAAACTATCACGTAAAAGCGTCTCTTCTCCATAAGCAGCCCATTCTTCCTGCATTCAGAGAAATACTCTTGATTTTCTGAAATATTAAGTAGGAAATATGCGGTGCTAGAATCTCTGGCGATGTAATTGCTCACAACCCGAGACTTGTCCGGATTTAACCGATACACAATGACGTCTACGTATTTATACATGCAGGGTATCTGAAGCACAGCCGCACCCTTAGTTCCGAATGCATAGAGAGGTTCTTGTTCGAGAAACAGGCTTATGTTTATTCGGAGCATCAATAAAAAGAAAACCGTCACGACCGGCGCCATCTTCTCTCTGTATGAGTTACAATTTTTGAGAGCCTTATCATTAAAGTAAGGATTGCACAACATATCCTCTCAAAATTTTCCGTAAATCAAAAAAAAAAAAAAAAAATTTAAGCTGCTCAAGCTGACAAGTGCTTCCAAGAACAAAAGATCTTTATTGGTATCTATGCTTCCACGAACAACCTTTAACTTCCATGCATTCTTAAAAATAAAGGTTCTTTATTGGCATTGGTTCCATGAACAACCTTTACCATCCATGGAACCTTTCCATTCCACAAAAGGTTTTTTTATTATAGTGGAAAAGGTTCCTCAGCTTGTTAAAATATTCTTTACAGTAAGAAGAAATGGTTGTTTTAAGAACTGTTCACACTAAAGCTTCTTAACCCAATATGTAAACCTCCTTTTGGAGTGCAAAATGTTTTTGTTTTTTTTGCAGCAATGCTATAGAAGAATCATTTTGGGTTCTCCAAAGACCCTTTCAGTGAACTTTCTTAAAAGAAACATTTTTGCTTAATCTAAAGCACATTTTTCTACTATAAAGAACCTTTTGTGAAATGGAAAGGTTCCATTGATGTTAATGGTTCTTCATGGAACCATCAATGCCAATAAAAAATAACTTTATTTTTCCATTGCACAAAATTGTTCTTTTTAGAGAGTTAAAAAGGTTAGTTCTTTAGATTATTAAAATCTTCTTCACACTAAGAAAAGAAGGTTCTTTTAAGAATTGTTCACTGAAACGTTCTTTGGGGAATCAAAAATGGTTCTTCTATGGCATCGCTGTGAAAAACCCCTTTTGGAACCTTTATTTGTAAGAGTGGCGTGCAAAAACCAGCCTTGACCATTTTAGATGGATTTAACCAGTTACTCATAAACTACTTGATATTGCACAACACTCTCTTTTTTATCCTACTGTTCATCAGAAAATTAATCATGATAACATGATATCTCACATTTTGCGTTTTATAAAGTAAAACGCTTCTGAGAATTATCAAGACAAATGCAAAGGCCCTTCTTCCAAAACATCCTTTCTGTCGTTAACCCTTGTGCGACCTTTTGGACATTTTTGTCCTTTTCAGTTTTGTTTTTTTGATCATTTTGCCTGTGTTATTGCCAACTGCATAAATTTTGGCACAGGTGTGTATTTTTATTGGAATTTTACTATTTCACTTCCATTTCCTTTAATAATTGTTTTGCACTAGGTACAAAAAATTGTTCCTCTCAGGACCTTAAGGACAAAAATGTCCCCATTGAAACCCATTAAAACTGCTATTTTTAATCGCAGTGCCATTTAACTGTAAAATTATGCAATTTTTGTTGATAAGCTTTCATTCTATTGACAAGGCTTTAAAATTAAAGTTTTTTACTATTTTTTACCAGATGTTGCCATTTTTTCAGGTTTGACCTATAAAGAAAATACTCGCTTTATTTCTGTTTTCTGCTTCTGCATATTATAGAGCCAATTGGATAAATAATGCAGCTATAATTGTGTGGGTGTGTTGGTATGGATGTCAGAGTGTGGTTTGTATGTGTGTCATAAAAAAAAAAAATTGTGTGTGTGTACGTGTGTGTTCTTGTAATATTTGAGAGAGAAAAACTCTACTGCAAATCACAAATCCAACCACTGTGTGCACCAGCAGAGTTTTGCTGGCATCTAATGGGGAAAATTTGGTACTGCGCCCAAACAACATACTGAAAGCACATTTTTTGAGATATCAACCTCAAACTTGGAACACAACTTGTTTAGATTTATGGCTTTGATTTTCTAGCAGGTATAGAGTTCAACATGTTTCATAAAATATATATTTTATATAAAACATCGTTCATAAATCATTTTCATAAACCTAAACATCTAGAACTTTTTTTTTGGTTTCACTTTTTAAACTTTTTTTACTTCAACAATAATCTGCCATGGGTCTTCTTTAAAATGAGACCAAACTTAACTCTGTGCTCCCAAGCTTCAAATTTTTATGACAGTTTTTTGACATGGACATTTTTGTCCACTATGGACCTATGTGTAACTTTTTTTTAATTGACGCACAAGGGTTAATTAGTGTATAGGCAAGTATCACTATACTGTTGCTCATTGTGAAAAATCCCACTGACTTACATTGAAGAAGTCCACCAAATGCCCAAGCAGCCACCCAGGGCCCAAATTTAGCCACTATGATTTAGCCACCCGAACCCACTCACTGAGGACTTCGAAGCATCAGGTGAATTCAAGCCACGCTAAGATGCTTTATCTGGAGGAAAGAGAAATCAACAATGGCATCGCTTTAATATGCAAGCTGTTTCTCCTCAGTGGAGCTTTCATTTTGGAATTCTGTTCAGATTCTCATCATTCTAAAGTTTAAAACAATGAATACAATCTGTTTCATTTGGGTTTTAAACAGGTTACTTTGACTGGTTCCCCATTTGAGGGAACATCAGATCACTTTGTTTCCCAAATAGGCATAGGTCCCGTCTGCTCCAGCACCATTATTATTGACATCCACCTAATGTACCCCAACCTCACGACGGTCACCACCACAACTAAGAGTGAGTGCATGAAGAACACTTCCACCCACAGGTTAGAAAAAAAAAAAAAGGAGGCTAGGTGAAATTTTCTCATGAGAAAAAGGCTCCAGTAATCTCATGTTTCTCCTCTAGAGAAGATCAAATGATCTGAACTGCTCTCCACATTCATTTTATAGCTCTATAGTCTTACTGACATACTACTGACTCCCAAGACAGTTAGGAGAAATCTGATACTTACATTGAACAAAAATATAAACGCAACACTTTTGTTTTTGCCCCCATTTTTCATGAGCTGAACTCAAAGACCTAAGACTTTTTCTCTCAAATATTGTTCACAAATCTGTCTGAATCTGTGTTAGTGAGCACTTCTCCTTTGCCGAGATAATCCATCCACCTCACAGGTGTGGCATATCAAGATGCTGATTAGACCGCATGATTATTGCACAGGTGTGCCTTAGGCTGGCCACAATA
>NW_015546129.1:536706-575087 GCF_001515605.1 Sinocyclocheilus anshuiensis | reverse complement strand
TCTACTGCAAATCACAAATCCAACCACTGTGTGCACCAGCAGAGTTTTGCTGGCATCTAATGGGGAAAATTTGGTACTGCGCCCAAACAACATACTGAAAGCACATTTTTTGAGATATCAACCTCAAACTTGGAACACAACTTGTTTAGATTTATGGCTTTGATTTTCTAGCAGGTATAGAGTTCAACATGTTTCATAAAATATATATTTTATATAAAACATCGTTCATAAATCATTTTCATAAACCTAAACATCTAGAACTTTTTTTTTGGTTTCACTTTTTAAACTTTTTTTACTTCAACAATAATCTGCCATGGGTCTTCTTTAAAATGAGACCAAACTTAACTCTGTGCTCCCAAGCTTCAAATTTTTATGACAGTTTTTTGACATGGACATTTTTGTCCACTATGGACCTATGTGTAACTTTTTTTTAATTGACGCACAAGGGTTAATTAGTGTATAGGCAAGTATCACTATACTGTTGCTCATTGTGAAAAATCCCACTGACTTACATTGAAGAAGTCCACCAAATGCCCAAGCAGCCACCCAGGGCCCAAATTTAGCCACTATGATTTAGCCACCCGAACCCACTCACTGAGGACTTCGAAGCATCAGGTGAATTCAAGCCACGCTAAGATGCTTTATCTGGAGGAAAGAGAAATCAACAATGGCATCGCTTTAATATGCAAGCTGTTTCTCCTCAGTGGAGCTTTCATTTTGGAATTCTGTTCAGATTCTCATCATTCTAAAGTTTAAAACAATGAATACAATCTGTTTCATTTGGGTTTTAAACAGGTTACTTTGACTGGTTCCCCATTTGAGGGAACATCAGATCACTTTGTTTCCCAAATAGGCATAGGTCCCGTCTGCTCCAGCACCATTATTATTGACATCCACCTAATGTACCCCAACCTCACGACGGTCACCACCACAACTAAGAGTGAGTGCATGAAGAACACTTCCACCCACAGGTTAGAAAAAAAAAAAAAGGAGGCTAGGTGAAATTTTCTCATGAGAAAAAGGCTCCAGTAATCTCATGTTTCTCCTCTAGAGAAGATCAAATGATCTGAACTGCTCTCCACATTCATTTTATAGCTCTATAGTCTTACTGACATACTACTGACTCCCAAGACAGTTAGGAGAAATCTGATACTTACACTGAACAAAAATATAAACGCAACACTTTTGTTTTTGCCCCCATTTTTCATGAGCTGAACTCAAAGACCTAAGACTTTTTCTCTCAAATATTGTTCACAAATCTGTCTAAATCTGTGTTAGTGAGCACTTCTCCTTTGCCGAGATAATCCATCCACCTCACAGGTGTGGCATATCAAGATGCTGATTAGACCGCATGATTATTGTACAGGTGTGCCTTAGGCTGGCCACAATACACTTTTGTGTACATAGAAAAAGTCTTAGATCTTTGAGTTCAGCTCATGAAAAATGGGGGCAAAAACAAAAGTGTTGCGTTTATAATTTTGTTCAGTGTAAATAAGACATCAATGAGATCTCTATTAAATCATCTAAGCTATAAAATCATTGTCTCGGAAGAAAGTATGAGCTGCACACTTAGTGTTGTGCATCATCAAATGCAGCAACATCAGAGTCATGTTATTTTCACATCACTGAAAAAAAAAATCTGGATTTCCTTTGAAGCAATTTTCACTCAGAAATTTATATTACAAAGAAATGGCAATTCAAATTTTGATGTAGAAAGACTGAATCCGCATTTTCTTGTAAAACGTATTGCAATCTGAAAAAAAAAAAAAAATCAGTTTTTGAACTTTTTTTTCTGAACTTTGTGGATTTCAGTCTTGAAGATACAGTGTTTTTGCAAAACTGCTGGGAAAAACTGTAATCTTGATGTGATTCAAAGGTTAAATGAATGTCACAGATCGAGTTTTTAACCTTTTAAAAGCCATGATCAGCAAAAGATGATTGGAATTATTGATTTTTTGCCTAGTGGACTATAATGTACATCTAGAACACCAAAACAAGCTGAATATCCCTCTGAATAAGTGTTATTTTAGTATTATATACTATTGTAGTTTTTATTATATGCACTAAAGACTGCCGTCGCTGTGATGCCAAACCAATGCGAGTTCACCATCAAAATGATTAATGACTAAATGAATGAATAAATAAATAATAAATAACAAAATAATTTTTCTCATAAAATTCAAAACTCACCCTCATGTCCTTCCAAACCCCTGTATCCATTTCTTTCTTCTTTGAAACATAAAATGATACATTTTGAAGAATTTTACACTGCTGTTCTCCTCTATACAATGGTCCTGTCAAGGACAAAAAAAAAACATATTAAATGGACAAAAAGCACCATGAAAGAAACATAAGTCTATTATGTATATGACTTTGATAACCTTCCATGAGGAACAAAATTTAAGTTATTCCCTCTCAGTCTTTCCACTGAATCTCATTCACATCTCTGAATATTCAAACATCAACAGAAAATAATCTTCAAATGTTCTCTTTCTGTGTCGCAAAGAAGAAGTCATAGAGGTTAGAAATGACATCCAAATACAAAGTGTTTTGGTCTTTGTTGGTTAAATCTGTTGAATATGAAACGATATACTGAAATATTCAACATCAACAATATATAAGATTTATGTATATATACACACACACACACACACACATATGGCATGTTTTATCTATAAAACGAGGGAAAGAATTCTTAATTCGGAGACAATATATTTGTCGGCCTTGTAATTTCACGGGCTCCGCTTTGTTGAAAAACTCATATCAGTTTCCAATATTCTAAACAAAAATAAACTCATCATCAAAATAAACTCCAAAAGTCTACACCTAACAATTCTGTTTTGTCCCCCCACCGCAATGGAATTAAAAAATAAAGGTAATTGCGACTTTTCATCTCACAATTCTTACTTTACTTCTCACAATTGCGAGAAAAATCTGAATTCTGAGATAAAGCCAAAATTACCTTTAAAAAAAATAAAAATTATCCCATGGTGGAAACATGCTGTCTAAACAACCAATCAGAGATGTACAAATTGTTTATCATAATTTTAAACATATTTTAACATTTCAAACAGATTAATCAAAAGTAAAACTTAAGTGGAAAAATCTAAGTGGGAAAAAATACTTTGTGCACATTTAACTTTCACTTATGTGTGTATTTTGTCAAACATAGTCGTAGCCTGAGCTATTTGACCCTTTGAGCTCTCTAGACAACATTTTAAATTAATATGTTAATAATAAATTAATTAATTAAATACTGTCAATGTAAAAATGATCTAAATTTAATCAGACTGCTTTTTTCTCTTTTGTGGCACGAAGACATTTGTGAGTGTCCGTCCACCAGTGACCAGCAGATGGCAGTCTAGCTGTAAACTGTACAGTTGATTATCAAAAATGCTATATATTTTTTTATATATTTCACTGCTGAATGCATTGTAAAAAAATTGCCATGATTTTTGTGCTCTGACTATCATTAATATTAATATGTCTCCATGTATCTTTTGTTTCCCAAAAAGTTATTTTAATATTCTATTCTATTCTATTCTATTCTATTCTATTCTAAACACAGAATAGATTTAGAGAGAGGGGCGAAGGCCTCACACCTTTATATAACAACAATCTAATTGTTCCCAGAAGGTCAAACTCTACTCTCCAATTTTAAAATGTATTCACGCTTAATAATCTCAACATAATCAGCTCATATTTGTCGTCAAACAGGGATTAACCAGCAACCCACTCAGTCTAATTCTGCCTGAGGTCTCTGTTTATCCATTAACTTAATTATTTTTGAAAGCGTCACTCTAAAGAGGCACAACGCTGAATATATAGCACTTTACCTCATACCATCTTCTGCATTGTCTTGAATCTGTATGATGTGACACAGTTTTATGTACAGTGTTGGTAATGGTACTTTGATACTGTATATATTAAAGAAGACCGGGGCTAGTTGTCACACAGGAAAAGTTTATCTCTCACTGACTGTAAAGTCTGAATTGAATTGCCAAATGTCTTGCTGAACTATGTTCTCTGGGTTTTTTCATAAAAGTCAGGCTGGGGTAGGTTGTCACAGGAGATTCATACTGTAGCCTATATTGTAATTTTATATAATATTTATATATAGCCTACATACATACTGTATATTGTAATTTTAGTTGATATAATATTTATAAAAAAATTATTTTATATTAAATGATTTTATTTAAGTTTCTGATGGACAACATTCTATTTTTGTTACCTTTTTTATTTTGTCATTTCATGATTTATTTTATGTAAAACGTATATCGATTTATTTGTATTTACTTATTTTAGTAGTCAAGTTTGTTTATGTACTGAAGGTGCCTTTAAATAAATCTTGAGAAATATATGTAAAAGAGAAAAAAGTGTGACAACTAGCCCCGGTCTTCCCTACCATAGTCCTGAATGATTTCCATATTCATATAGGCCTGTGCTATTTACATACACTGCAATATGGTGATCTAAAACAATACTATAGTAATACCATGGTACGCGTCCAAAAACGTCATAATATCTTTCGTGTGAAATCGCAGGGATTATTTAAGAGCTCGCGTTGCGTTCTAGCTCATCGCGTCGCGTTCGCGTTCCTCCTGCGCAAATCCCGGGTTGCTGGTTGCCATGGTTTCCCGCATCGCATGCGCGGCGGCTTTCCTGTAGCCAGCAACGCAACGCAAAAAAGGGATGCCAGCTCTTGAATTCCCTGCCATTTATACACCCGCAAATTAGAGGACACGGTCGGACACGAGAGGAAGCAGACGCAGATGGTGGAATAGTGAGAAATCCGTCGCGTTCCCTCTGACGCGTTTGCGGGTCATTCTTCTCAGCTGACGCGGCGAAACGGGACCGACTGTTTTACGCGCAAGATCGGGCCGAATTTTGCGCACATTTCACCGTCAGGAAATGAGTATAGAAATCCCCGAGGGCTTGACGGAGCTTCTGCAGAGCTTTACCGTGGAGGTCCTCAGGAACCAGCCGGGGGACCTGCTGGAGTTCGCCCTGCAGTACTTCACGCGTCTCAAGGAGAACGAGACCCGCGGCGGCGCGTTCGGCAATGCGCTTAATTCAGCCGCGCGAGCGGGGAAAGCCGTCAAATGGTTTCCCGCATCGCATGCGCGGCGGCTTTCCTGTAGCCAGCAACGCAACGCAAAAAAGGGATGCCAGCTCTTGAATTCCCTGCCATTTATACACCCGCAAATTAGAGGACACGGTCGGACACGAGAGGAAGCAGACGCAGATGGTGGAATAGTGAGAAATCCGTCGCGTTCCCTCTGACGCGTTTGCGGGTCATTCTTCTCAGCTGACGCGGCGAAACGGGACCGACTGTTTTACGCGCAAGATCGGGCCGAATTTTGCGCACATTTCACCGTCAGGAAATGAGTATAGAAATCCCCGAGGGCTTGACGGAGCTTCTGCAGAGCTTTACCGTGGAGGTCCTCAGGAACCAGCCGGGGGACCTGCTGGAGTTCGCCCTGCAGTACTTCACGCGTCTCAAGGAGAACGAGACCCGCGGCGGCGCGTTCGGCAATGCGCTTAATTCAGCCGCGCGAGCGGGGAAAGCCGTCAACTTCATCGAGGAGGCCATGCAGATCGACTCCGAAAACGGAGAGGAAGAGGATGATGATGAAGAATTCATAGGTAATTCATGCGTGCGTGCGTGCGCTCTTCCTTCATTCATTGCGATACTAGGACGCTGCGTCCATCGCATCAGCTAGATCCCCAGTTATATATACACAATAGCGTATGCTTTAATGCTCAAAACACTGCTCTTTTGTTCACTGGTAATGCATGATCACACATCTCATTTTTTGCAGAAGGGGATCGGAACAAAAGACCAGGCTTAATTGGCTTTAAATGATATTTTTTGTTATTGCACTTCCTGTTTTTATAATCTAAGCGTTCTAATTTGATTGCTTTTTTTGATGGACGATCTGGTTTATATTCATAAAAATGATGCTAGGCCCTGTGTGCATTAGGACAAAATATTGGCACGAGGCCTTTTCCTGTATTGTTTTGCGCATGCAAATGTTTTGTGTTTCTATGACCATGTGATGTGTGTCAATCAGAGGGAGTATCAATTAAGAGGCAAACGTTTAGATTTTGGTCAGGCTGTGTGATATCCATCTAGGCCATTACTGTGGCATATTGAATTAAAGATTTTATAGGCATTAATATTCAGTTTTACTGTAATGCACTATATGAGTAATTTTTCTTTCTTTCCTTTCAGCTCCAGTTTTCAACAGATTTGTCCGGAGAGCTTCTGGTGAGTTTGTCAATTTCCGGCAATGCATATACCTTTCAGTTTCAGTAATATGATTATGAACTCCTGTTTTAGGTGCATCATTATCGGGTTCCTGAAAATAAAAAATAAAACAAAATGTAGTCAATTCAATCTAGTCGAATCGACATGTCAAGTGCATTCATCACATAAATCACATCTGCATAAGAGCTTTCTATGAAGATTTATATTATTGCTTATATCATAGTAATTTACTGTTGAACCTGATTTGGTGACCAAAGAGAATTAAAGGAATAGTTCACCTAAAATATAAAATTGCTGAAAATGTGCTCACCATGAGGCCATCCAAGATTAGGATGAGTTTGTTTCTTCATCAGATTTGGAGAAATGTAGCATTGCATCACTTGCTCACCAATGGATGTGAATGGGTGCCGTCAGAATGAGAGTCCAAACAGCTAATAAAAACATCACAATAATCCACAAGTAATCCACACCACTCCAGTCCATCAGTTAATGCCTTGTGAAGTGAAAAGCTGCGTGTTTGTAAGAAACAAATCCATCATTAAGATGTTCAACTTCAAACTGTTTCTTCCAAATGCAAGTCGTATATCCATAATATTGCTTTTTGCAGTGGAAAATCCGTCTCATCTGAATCAGGAGAGAAATCTGCACAGATCAAGCACCGTTTACGAGCAAAAACAGTCCAAAACAGCTGTAAACAAATATGTGGGTGGATTTTGATGTGAGAGACAACAGAAGATGGAGGACTTTTTCACTGGAGGAAGCGTTATTATGGATTATGGACTCGTATTTTAGCCAGAATCAATGGTTTAAAGTAAAAAAAATCCAGTTTTTCGTTTCACAAGACATTCATTTAACTGATGGACTGGAGTGGTGTGGATTATTGTGATGTATTTATCAGCTGTTTGGACTCTCATTTTGACGGCACCCATTCACATCCATTGGTGATGCAAGTGATGCAATGCTACATTTCTCCAAATCTGTTTTGATTAAGAAACAAACTCATCTACATATTGAAGATATGTACATTTACAGCAAATTTTCGATTTTTTTGGGGTGAACTATAACTTTAATTTAGTATTTTGCTTAAAATATTCCATCTTATTGAACACCCAACTCTGGTTGACTTGCATTTGTGGTCGGAGTGCCTTTTGTCTGGTTAACATATCATTTACTGCTTTCACTGAGTGAATGAGAGAGCTAATGGTTTAATTGGCTAATGGAAGATCAGCTTTGTTTGCAGAACTAAAGTGTTTTAGATGCTGTAAAGTTCTGTCTCTCGTGGATCGCTATAAACCACAAGTGAAGACGGATGGAGGGATTTTAATGTGCTGTGCTGACAGACCGGACAGAAGGCTGATTATAATGGACAAAAGTAGAAGTTTGGTGGTCAATTATACAGAAATGAGTTTATAGTGTCAGGAAGAGGAACATATGCAGTCCTTATATTGATGTGATAGATAGATAGATAGATAGATAAATCGTCCCTACATATATCTTGTCAGGCACTTTATTGTAATGGAAAAAAGCTTCTATAAAACGCAACGTGTTAAACGTTGTTCCCCATCTGGTTTATTTCATGTCAGGTTTGAACTCTTGTGACTGAAAACAGCTCAGATCAGACCAGATGTGATCAAGAATGACATAAAGTGTAGACTTGCACTAAAAGTTTGGGGTCAGTTTTTTTTTTTTTTTTTAAAGAAATTAATACTTTTATTCGGAGAGGATGCATTAAATTGATAAAAAGTGACAGTGAAGACATTTATAATGTTACAAAAGATTTCTATTTCACATCAGTGCTGTTCTTTTGAACTTTCTATTCATCAAAGAATCAGTCAATAAACAAATAAGTAAATATTAACTTTTCAACATTGATAATAATCAGAAATGTTTTTCTTGAGCAGTAAATCAGCATATTAGAATGATTTCTGAAGATCATGTGACACTGAAGACTGGAGTAATGATGCTGAAAATACAGCTTTGATCACAGGAATAAATTACATTTTACAATATATTCAAATAAAAAACAGTTATTTTAAATCAAAATAATATTTCACAATATTACTGTTTTTACTGTATTTTTGATCAAACAAATGGAGACTTGGTGAACAGAAGAGTCTTTCAAAAACATTTAAAAAATCTTACCAACCCCAATATTTTGAACGATAGTGAATGTTGTACAGCATAAAGAAACAAAGACAAAACACAAAACGTTTGACCTCTATTCCTGTGATTTTCCAGCACATCAGATGAGCTGAACTTTACTTGAAGTTAAGGACCAAACTTTGTGAAACAGGCCCTGGACTGAAGTAAACAATCTAAAGCTGTGAGCTAGATCAGTCTAGACAGTTCCTGCAGGGTTCATGGCCCTGAAACTTCAGGTCTAGCTCGTCTGCGAGTGGAGTATGGATCTAGACTAGATCTAGTGGAGTTCCTGGTCTTGTCATCTCTGGTATTTATGGTAGGAATAGTGGAGAGCAGCCGATCCTCTCATCTCTCTCGCTGTATGTGCTGCAAGCAGCTGGACCAGATTTCCTGCAAACTTTTCTCGAATAGTTCATCTAAAAATGAAAGTTTACTCATTTACTCACCCTTGTGTTGTTTCAAAACCCATATGACGTTCTTTCTTCTGTGAAACATAAAAGGAGATGTTTACAGAACATCTGAGCTTCTGTTTTCCATACAATGAAAGAAAAAAAAGCATTGTAAAGTAATAAAAGTAGCTTATGCAACTCATGGACTGTATTGATTAATATGTTGAATTAGCTTTTATTTTATATTTTCAGTTTTTTTTTTATATTTGATTCATTTTTAGTATTTTTTTACATTTTTAGTATGTGCTTTTGTAATTTTATTAGTTTTTTTATATTACTATTTAGGTTTATTTATTTTTATTTCAATTTTAGTTTCCATTTTTAGGAATTTTAAGCACTTTATCATTTTATTATTTTCTTTTTAAAATGACAATTTAGGTTTAATTTATTTTTTATGTTAGTTTTAGTCATTTTTTTTTGTGCTTTTGATATTTTATTGTTTTTTTTAAATATTACTATTTAGGTTTAATTTATATTTATTTCAGTTTTACTTTTAATTTGTAGTAATTTTATTATTTTATTTTAAATATAACTATTTAGGTATAATTTATTTTTGTTTCATTTTTAGTAATTTGATGTGCTTTTGTCATTTTATTATTTTATTTTAAATATTTGAGTTTATTTTATTTTATGTCAGTTTTAATTTTTATTTTTAGTAATTTTGCTTTGTGCTTTTGTCATTTTATTACTATTTAGGTTCAATTTATTCATTTCAATTTTAGTTTTCCATTTTTCGTTATTTTGTTATGTGCTTTTGTCATGTTATTTATATTTTTTTAATATTACTATTTGTGTTTTATTTATTTGTATTTCAGTTGTAGTTTTCATTTTTAGTAATTTTTTATGTGCTTTGGTCTTTTTTTTTTATTATTTTTTTATATTTAATAATGTTTAGGTTATTTTATTTTTATTTATAATTAATTTTTACTTATTTCAGTTAGCTGCCAAAGCAGTGTCTCTAATTTTAGATTTGATTGGATTAGATTTGTGTGAGAAACATACCCAAATTTAAACTATTATTCACTGAAAATTGTAAATTGTATTCAAGTTTATAAAAGAGCAGCTTGGACAATCTGCTAAACATCTCCTTTTGTGTTTCACTAAAAGAGTCATTATTACAGTATTGTAATAGTTATGTGTTAACCATTTAAAAACAATCCAATAATCCAGTGTTTGAATGTAGACATGAAGATTCAGATGCTCTTAAAATGGCTTGTTTTTATTATAACAGGTTGCACAAAGCTCTGTATTTTAATTGCGCAGTAATGCGTTGTCTAGACTGGTCGGTTTGATTTGTTTTCGACTCTAATCCTGCTTCCGATTTCCTAATTCATTGGTCTTTGGACAGTTTGTGCGGAGGCGTACAACCCTGATGAGGATGAAGAGGAGAGAGAACCCAGGGTGAGTGGCCTCTCGAAACCTGCTATTGAAATGCTCCGGCGACAGAGAGTTCCTCCTCTTTTATGCATTTCTGTGGCATCTGCTGCCCAGTATCCCGTCATGCTTTGCTGTGCCCTCAGGTCACTCACCCTAAAACAGACGAGCAGAGACAGAGACTACAGGAAGCCTGCAAAGACATCCTACTGTTCAAAAACCTGGACCAGGTAAGATTATCAGCTGTTTACGAGAGAATGAAATGCAAGGTTTGGCTATTTTTTTTTAAAGAACCACTAACATTAACATGGATGGTTTGTTTAGTATATTTTTAAAAAGTTGTCTCATTGTCTTGCATATTATGTAAAAAAAAAAAGATAAAAAAATGAACCTGTCATCATCTACTCACCTTGATGTTCCAAACCAGTGCTATTTTAGTATTATTTACATTCTTTTATAGTTTTTATTAAGATTTTTAGATTAGCTTTTATTTTTATATTTCAGGTTAATTTTAGTAAAATTTTTATCAATTTTCTTATGTGCTTTTGTCATTTTTTTCGTTTTTTATTATATTACTATTTAGGTCGTTTTCAGTTTTATTTTATTTTTATTTTTAGTAGCTTCGTTATGTGCTTTTGTCATTTTTATTCGTTTTTTCTTTCTTTCTTTCTTTTAATATTATGATTTAGGGTTATTTAATTTTTATGTCAGGGTTATATCAGTTTTAAGTTAGTTTAAGTTAGCAGCAAAGGCAGCATTTTGATTTAGTCATTTTTCATAATATTTATATTTTATTTTATTCCAGCTTTATTTCAAATAAAAAAAAAAGTTCAATAGTTTACATTTTTATCATTTGAGATACTATTAGAGTTTTTATTAATAGTTCATTTTGATTTTTATATTTTCTTTTCATTTGAATTTTTGTTCAAGTTTTTTTTTGTTCTTGTTGCTGTTGTGTGTTTTTTGACATTTTTATTTTAATATTTTTTTCAGTTAATGTATTTTATTTCAAGTAATATTTTTTAATGGTTTTAGATGTAGCTAACTGTAACAACACTGGGAACAAACCCTGAAATCTGTTAAATATCTCCTTTTATATTTGACAGAAGAAACAATAATGACAAAACCATCCGTTTTCGCTGAACTCTCCCTTTAACACAAGAAAGGCTCATATTTTGCTCTCCAAACCAACAGGAGCAGATGTCTGAAGTCCTGGATGGCATGTTTGAGAAGGTAGTGGTGACCGGAGAGCACATCATCGATCAAGACGACGATGGCGACAACTTCTACGTCATTGAGAGGTATAAATGTTCATCTTTGGATCATGATGCTGGTGTTTAGACCTTTCAGACGTCGAGATCTCATTGTGTTTCTCGCGCAGGGGTACGTTTGACATCATGTTGAAAGCGGACGGCACCACGCGGACCGTGGGCTCTTATGACAACCGTGGGAGTTTTGGAGAGCTGGCCCTCATGTACAACACGCCGAGGGCCGCCACCATCATCGCTACCTCATCTGGAGCCCTGTGGTGCCTCGTGAGTCATTTCTGTCATCATGCTCCAGGGTTATTATTTATGGAAGCCCTTATCTGCCGCTCAGTTAAAAAAGAAAAAAAAAAGGTAATTGTGACATTTTATCTTACAATTTAGACTTTTTTCGGAGAATTGCAAAGATGTAAACTCAGAATTGTGAGATATAAACTTGCAGTTCTGAGAAATTTTTTTTGTAGAATTGCGAGATGTAAACTCAGAATTCGGACTTTATCATAATTCCGAGTTTAATCTTGTAATTCTGAGAAAAAATATCAATATAAACTCAAAATTGTGTGAAAAAAATGTCAGAATTCTGAGATAAAAAGTTGCAGTTTCTTTCTTTTTTTTTATCCTGTGGTGGAAACAAGCTTCCTTAAAGGGGTCCTATTATGCTTTTTCACTTTTTAAATTTTAGTCAGTGTGTAGTGTGTATGTTTGGGCATTAAAAAGATCTAGAAAGTTACAAATCTCAAAGTCCACTCCAAAGGGAGATATTTCGTTTTAAAAAAATCCCTTTTCAAGAACTACAACAAACGCCTCGTTTGGACTACAGCGTTTGTTTTCCGGGGTTTGTGATATCACAAAGTGGCCCATTAGAATATCATTACAAATAATTCCCGCCTAGCGAAATTGGAATGGTTGGGGGGTGGGGAGGGGCGAGGTTGTGGTTAGAACGCTTGGTTGAGTGCGTGCATCAGACGAGACGACGAAGAAGAAGTGCTGCTGCAGAGTTAGTGCATCAGAGAAAATTAAGAAGAAGAGCTGCTGTGCTGTAGCGTCAAATTTTCGGCATGTCTAGAACAATTCTTACAAGTACAACACGACGTAGCTGGGCGCCGTGGACAGACGCCGAACGACGCCGCCGGTGTGCTACACTCATAGAAAACAATGACGCTGTGCTTCTCGTCCGGTGCGCGACCGCCTGAAACGCTGTTTTTTTCACCTCCGTGCCCAAACGTCTTCGTTTGGGCTTCCGAAAGCGGATGATGTCAGGAAACAGTGGTTGCAATTTATTTTTTAACTCTGTTCCTGAGCATTATAACCCCAATTTGCTATTGTGTGCTGCGCATTTTACTGAGGACAGCTTCCACAACACGAGGGAGTGCAGTGCCGGATTCGCCAAAAAGCTTTTGTTGAAAGACGGAGCAAGGGGCGTGGCAGTACTGAAACACCGTCTAAGCTGTTCGCCAATCACAACGCACTGGGACAGCTAACCAATCACAACACATTTTGTTTTTTGGAAGGTGGACCTTCATCAAAGCCGGAACTAATCGAGCCGTTTGTGCCAGGCTGGGGAGAAAGGTATTTTATTAATGTAAATGATGTGAAAAAAATGTTTACGAACCACCATGCATGAGAGCCTGTTCTAGTACACCCCCAAAACAAAATCAAGACTTTGTAAAAGAGCATAATAGGACCCCTTTAAATGCATTTACTTGAAGCTAAATATAATACGACTTTACAGTGACTTTATCTTGTACCCTTTAAAAAACTGAATTGGGAGATAAAAACCCAGAATTCCCTTTTTTTTTTTTTTTTTGTGGCAGAAATGAGCTTCCATAATTAAAACCCATAAAAATTTCATTTCGTGAAATGAAACAAACATTAACTACAAATAAAATAAAATATACTTTAAAAAAACTTGGATGGATTTTATTTCAGCTACTTGCCAAGGCAACATTTCTCATTTTAGTTAAAAGTTGAGGTACTAAAATAACTAAAACTAAAATTTGAAAGTTATAAAAAAAGACAAAAACACAACAACTTTAACTAAAATTAAAATGAAAACATAAATAATAAAAATAAAATCTAATTAAAAATATTAACAAAATATAATAGTATGTCAATGATACTTAAATAACACTGTAATTTACTCACCCATAACAGTCTTATGACTCTTTCTTCTGTAGAGGGAAAAAAACAACAACAACAACCCATAATTTAATGAATTTGCAGTAGCGTGAATTCAATGCAATCGCAGTACAACTTTTTCTAAATAACTGGTTTTTACAAAAAAACAACAACAACCTGGTATTTAAGTTTACAGTAAAATCAAATGCTAAATATATTGTTTCTTGCTCCAAGTGCATTTCATGTATTATTTGTGCAGCCCCCTGCTGTTCACAGAAAGTACTGAAATGACAGGATTATAAAGACTCGATCTCTCTTTCTATGTATGCCTTTGTCTGTTTTCCTGGAGTGTAAAATAGTAACTTGTTTTTGCTTTGTTTAAATGTCTCTAGGATCGGTTGACATTCAGAAGGATCATCGTAAAGAACAACGCGAAGAAAAGAAAAATGTACGAGGCTTTCATCGGGACTCTTCCACTGCTCACGTCACTGGAGGTTTGAACACACACACTTTTGTATTCATCCCTGCAACTTGTACCAAAATGTTATCTGCTAACTCTATTTCATTATTTTGTGATAAGTCATTTGAGTTTCCGTTGATTTGATAAATAATTGCGTCTCTTGTTTTCAGGTTTCAGAGAGAATGAAGGTTGTTGATGTGTTGTCGACCAAAGTGTACAACAGTGGGGAACAGATCATTGCTCAGGTTAGAGATCTGACACCACTAATGAACAAAGATTTACTGCTAAGATTTGTAAGTAATTATTACGGGTTCCCACAGTCATGAAAAACCTGGACATTTTAGGGAACTTTAGTGACTCAGGCCTAGACATTTCTTTTACCATTTAATGTCTGTATTTATGCTCAGCACTAATATATTTCATCAGATTGAGCACAATTTGTGAGTACAAACTGAATGAATTTTTTAACAGTTGTTGTTTTAAGCAATTTATTAAACTGATAAAGTAATTTGAATTAATGGTTCATCTAATTTAAGTAATTTAGCTATCTGTTATAATATGTATAATGTCATAATATAATATTTAAGGCTGTCAAACTGATTAATCGCATCCAAAATAAAAGTTTGTGTTACACAATATATATGTATGTGCTGTGTATATTTATATGTATATATAAATACACACACATACATACATGTATTTAAGAAAGAAATATTATATATATATATATATATATATATATATATATGTTATACATGTATTATATTATATTACATGTATTTCTTAAATATATACACATGTATGTGTGTGTGTGTATTTATATATACATATAAATATACACAGCACATACATATATATTGTGTAACACAAACTTTTATTTTGGATGTGATTAATCACAATTAATCAATTTGACAGCCCTAAATATAATATAATATAAAAATACAATTCCATCAATTACATTTTTTATAAGAAATTAATACTTTTATTCAGCAAGGGTTAATCATTAAAATTAAAAATGACAAATAATTACAATTAAATACATTTATAATGTTACAAAGCGATTTCTATTTCACATAAATGCTGTTTTCGTGTTATTTCTATTCTTTTAAAAATCCTGAAAAAAAATACCACAAAAATGTGATCAGTTTTCATCATTGATAATAATCAGAAATGTTTCTTGAGCAGCAAATCAGCATATTATACTGATTTCTGAAGATCATGTGACACTGAAGACTGGAGTAATGATGCTGAAAATACAACTGCGCATCACAAGAATAAATTATATTTTACAATAAATTCAAATTGAAAACAGTTATTTTAAATTGTAATAATATTTCACAATATTACTGATTTTGCTGTATTTTTGATCAAATAAATGCAGTCTTAGTGAGCAGAAGAGACCCCAAACTTAGTATATCTGTAGTGCTTAGTGTTTATCTAACTATCTTGTTTTCCCAGGGTGATTTGGCAGATTCTTTCTACATTGTAGAGTCAGGACACGTTAGGATCACTATGAAGAGGAGCAAGGTGAGTCAAACGATCGGTTTTAACAAAGAATCAGCACAATTCAGTTCATTATGCGTCTTAACAAACCAAGAAATCCTTCAGCTTGAAAAGATTCACTTGCATTTTACATGACATTGTTTTTTTTTAGTCAAAAAACAATACTGAAGATGAGGAGGTGGAAATCGCCACATGCTCTAGAGGCCAGTATTTTGGAGAGCTGGCACTCGTCACTAACAAGCCACGGGCAGCATCTGCATATGCCATGGACAGCGTCAAATGCTTAGGTAATGCATATTATAAATGATACAACATAATGCATCGCAGCTGCACAGCGGGTCATGTGATCATTCACCTTGTGCTTCACAGTAATGGACGTGCAGGCGTTTGAGAGGTTATTAGGCCCCTGCATGGACATCATGAAACGAAACATAGCGAATTACGAGGAGCAGCTGATCACGCTCTTCAGGAGTCACATCGCAATAGAGGAGCCGGATGCATGAAATCAGTTCATCAATAAACATCGCAAACTTAAAATGCAACATGAAACGATGAGAACATGGTAAGTAGAGGCCCGTCATCATGGCCAAGAAATCGTGTTAACATAGGTCATAAACTCGAAGTTATTGTTTTGCATTCACAGATGTGAAACACACAGATGTGTGTCAATGATCATGATTTTTTTTTAGATGTGAAAAGCCAAATGTGAGCATTTTCCTCCAGGGTACTCCAGGTTTATGGGAGTTTCCTCATAGTTATTTGGTATCGAAACTTTTCTTCGGTTGCTGTTTCTTTCACATGCTGCATCTTTTACAGTGACGTCCACACAAAGACTGCATTATTATGCCATATACAGCACAGTAACATGTTAATTTATTCTTTTGAAGCTATATTTCTGGATTTTAAAATCTGCTGTTGAGCATCTGTTAATGTTTTCAGTGTTATGTAAGTCATTTTTACTGTAAGAAATTTTTGACTAAATATGAATTCAGCACCTGAGCTTCATGAATTGCAGAGTTTAAAGTCAACATGAAAACTAAAATTGAAAATTTTTACTTAGAGCACATTAGTTAAAAAACAAGTTTGTATTAAAAATGGCAATGCCTCTAAACCAACATTTGTTTTCAGATGAAATCACAAATTTATTCTGGTATGAAACACCCATTTTTTTTTACTGTCCAATCAATTCTGATAAATAAAATCAGGTCCCATCCATTTTTTTTTTCTTGTTGAATATCCTATTTAACTCAATACTTCAGATTACAGAAGTAAAATTAGTTGTAAACTGTGTTTCACGTTGACTTTAATACTCAAGTTTCATTATACTTCCCCGAGTTAATAAACTTTCAAATTGCTTGAGAATATGATACGAGAAAAGGAGATGGAGATGCACAGACTTGATTACATATAAAAATGAAAATGCAGTCTGAATGTTATTGCACTTTGATGCCAGTGTAATGAAAATACCTAATTTGATGGAATAGTTCACCCAAAAATGAACATGTGCTCACCCTCGGGCCATCCAAGATGTAGATGAGTTTGTTTCTTCATCAGATTTGGAGAAATGTAGCATTGCATCACTTGCTCACCAATGGATCCTCTGCAGTGAATGGGTGCCGTCAGAATAACTAACAATATTACCGATAACAGCTGGTGTGGATTACTTGTGGATTATTGTGATGTTTTTATCAGCTGTTTGGACTCTCATTCTGACGGCACCCATTCACTGCAGAGGATCCATTGGTGCGCAAGTGATGCAATGCTACATTTCTCCAAATCTGATGAAGAAACAAACTCATCTACATTCATTTCATTCAAATTTTCATTTCTGGGTGAACTTGAGAATTCACAGCTCTACGTGTTTTTAATTCCTTCTTTAAGTCTTTTAGAGAAGCTCCTCAATGCCACATATGAATAGTAAATATAGGCATTGTGTATCTTTACTTTTAAAATGGTGTAGCACATTTTTATGATTTGTTCACATTTTTAAGTACTTCACAATGAACTGAGATGCACACATTGTACGTTCACATTCATTTTCTAGATGCTCAAAAAGTAACCAAGGACATTTGCTTTCTCTGAAGAAGTCTGAATGATTCCTCTCTTTGTCTGCGTATATTTTTGAGTTACGTTTATTTTGTTTCTGGTAGCTTTTGGCTCCTTCAAAACACTTGCTTTATTCTTCATTCCCGCAGTATTTGGACACTGTTTTTCTCTATCTCTTGATGTATGAGAAGTTCGTCCTTGTTAATTGGATCTTTTGCTTCACAGCAAGTCATGCATTACTAGTAGTGTGCATTTCTTCCTAAAACATTACTGAAGATTCATTACTGTCTACCTCTAATATGAACAGCTTAGCCATCATCACCTCTTCCCATGTAGATTCCCACAGGTTTGTCTCATGGTAAACTAACCTGTAGTGAATCCCTAAACCATATCTGCGTGTCAGTGTAACTTTACACCATTTCTAATGACTTTTAATTGCCAATCAGTGCTCATTTCTGTGTGAATTTCTGCCACCTAAAAGTCGCTAATGCTTTTTATGTCCTGAAAAATGGATCAAAGGTCTACAGTCTCTTGGTGCAAGAGAGCCTAGTATTATACTGTCAGTTATATTTGACTTTCCATTCAAATAAAGAACAATTTTGTATTTAAATCATGTTGTGATTATTACAGCTAAGTCCTATGCTACAAATAATATGCATGTGTGACCTCACTGAGTAACATTTTGATAGAAATGCCATTAAACTTCCTCAGATTTTTATTTTTATATAATTTACGCGTCCATAACGTGCGTTTATGCGGCCAATCATCAGCTATTTCACTTTTAATGAGCTGTAATATTATTTTTATTATTGTTTACATCGTCTCAAGACGATACATACCTCAAATCCCCTATTTAACAAAGTGGGAGGGTCTTTCAAAAAAAAAAATTCCGTCTCAGCCAATCAGATTCACGGGTGATGTAACGGACATGCAAAACTGGCCAATCACAAACACAATAACAAACCATCTATGTCTAACCCAGTGTGCGAGCGACTAGCCAATCACGCTTCGAGCTCACCAAACTGACGCGCGTTTCCACCAATGGGAGGCCAGATCTAAAAGTAATCAGTCCTGCCTTCGCGGAGAACGCCAGAGATACTCTGTAATGGCGACAGGTTTGGTAAGTAAAAAGAAGTTGTTGAAATATTACCACGAAACGAAACGGTAATGTCAATGAACTTTATTTTGCGTGGCTATTTTAGACGGCGACGGTTGAGGCCGCGGGGAGCAAAAAGACTGTCATTCATTGTTTCGATCGCAAATGACAACTTTTCACTTGGAAGGGTTTTTTTTTCTGTGACGTTTGTTGTTTTGCTTGTGGTTTAGTAATTCTCAAACGTACCTCACCACAGCGACAATAATTAAAAACAACCAGTCGTGTTTTTTCCATTTAAACCCAGAAGAAAACAGGGTCTCCATTCATTACAGCGGGGTTAAAGGAAGTACTTGATGTACCGTGTCTCAACTTGTTGACATTCTTTTGTTTACAGCTCCCACTGTTGACATTTGAGTTCATTTTTAAGCATTTATCTTCATTATTCTACATCGATCAAACGTCTGGTGTCGAGCTGGATGTTCTGTAATCTGTATAAGATGTCGTTTGATTAAATACTGCAGCTGTTAATTAGTTTTTGACGATTTTTTTCCAAACAAAGACCTTCGTATTGTTTCGACAGCCGTATTGAAGTTATTGTTCTCGTGTTCAGCTATAACAACGACAATATTCGTTTTAAAATATCAGTTATAAGCCAAAACATCTATGCGCTTCCGTTTGTTTTGTTTTCGTTAATTCGCGAGTGCAGAAAAATCGTATTTTCTTCCTGTGTGGAAAAAACTGAAACCGTCGAGCGAGCGAAATGGCCACAAATTAAAGCTTTCCACTCATAAACACGGACTTATCTTCGATCGGATCGAACTGGGGGACTTCCATCTGCGATTATCAAAAGTTACGGTGATTTTTATAGCGCAATCTATCGCTGTTATTGATCCCCCGTTGTTACGCAGTTATGAATGAATGAGCTGCGCTGCGCATGCGCGAAGTCACAGAACGTTTATAAACAAGCCTTGCGTGCAATGCGGGTCACGTGACAACGCTTCACAGAAACGGGCAGAACGCGTTATTTAACACGACGAAATTTGTTTTAAGGATCCAAGCCTTTTAATTTCAATCATTTCATTAAGAAGCGAATACTACCAGTGCTCTACGTGATCGGACAGTGGCCAAGAACCTATTGCACAATACCCAACAGAACAGTTGTTGTTCCTGTGTTTACTTTTGTTGTCCCACATTCATTCATTCATTCATTCATTCAACACAAATGCCTACAAAGTAAAAATGTGTAAGTAAGCTGGTTTGGAAATTACCTACCCATTTTGCTTTCGCTTTAACGCTTCACTTGCATTCACAGCCTGCACAGCTGACATGTCATAATATGGTGTGGGAAGTGAAAACTCAGTCGGTCCCTCAGAGAGTCCAGGAAATCCAGACACAGAGCTCAGGTATGGACGAGGCCTTCGATCTGCTTAAATGCAACGAGCGCCTGCCCTCCTCACCTGGCTGCCCTTCTAATGAGAGTCACATGGAGTACGGTAATTATGTTTACCGCTCGTATTTTCTTCTGAAAACATAAAAATCTAATTTCTGATTCCAAACACTATTTGCAATGACAGTTTCCATCTCTGCAGATGACCTGCCTGAGCTGCAGGAGGTGCAGGATGACCGGTCGACCCCGGGCGTGTTCCAGGTGGCCCCGGGTGTGTCGCATCATGAGGAGGGGCCCGTCGAGGGCTGGAACTCCAGGCCTGAGGGCAGCGTTTCACACACAAACTGGCTGACTGAGCTGGCCAACATCGCCACCAGCCCTCAAAGCCCCCTGCTCCAGAACGCTCCACACAACCGGTCAGGAAATCCTGGCATTTCTACAATTGCACATGAATGTAAATTGCACAGCACAGCTGTACTGATGATGCATTATCATTGCAGGTCTTCTCCTCTCCACATCTTCTCCAACAGTAGCAGTTTACATTCCTATGCTAGACCCCCTCTGTCTTCCAGCAGCGCTCCCAGTCCCGCCCGCAGCCACATGAGGGAACGCCGTCGCACCAGGGTACCACCACGGGCCTTTACAAATGCAAACACTAGGGATGCACCGATGTATCGGCCACCGATATTTATCGGCCGATTTTTCCTCAATTTACAACCATCGGCATATCGGCTATATAAGGCCGATATAACAAATCGATGGTTTATTAATTAACTGCGTGAAGGCACTGAGCTGTATAATGTCTGTTGCATAATCCTAGCGCTGCTGTCTGCACTTTAATGCTAAACAAATAACAAAAGATCGCACACCTTTTCTCGACTAAATAACTTTTGTAACTTTCATAAGTGTAGCGGACCTTATCTGAATGATGACCAAAACTTTACTGATGTTTTATTAAGTTTATTGCGTCCTTTTTCACTCCAAAAAAATCACCATAAGAGCTAAACAAAACACAGCACGCGAAGTGCACATTAAACTCTCTCTCTCAGTTGCATTATCAACATACAGTGAATTACACAAAACACTTATTACAACTAACAGTAAACAAATATATACAGATCTCATGCCTTTTCGGGGGGTGCTTAATAAATTGACAAAATTTAAATCCGAAGAACTGCGTGCTTTCATTACCCATATAGCTGATCCGTAGACTAGAAAACCTGTCAAAATAAGAGTCCTGCCTTAGTAAAGGAGATCTCATACATATTTAAACTTATATGTATGAGATATTTAATATTTAAAAATATTAAAATGTATACAAAAACAAATGAGAAGATTAATCATAATAAAGTCTGTTACAATAAAGAAGGATTAATATGTATTTGATTTATACAGTGAAGTGTTATTTTACATTTGTTTACTTTATTTCTGTACTTGAAAACTGTTAAACCTACCTAAAAAGCACTGTTTATTTAATA
Organism: Sinocyclocheilus anshuiensis; assembly: GCF_001515605.1. Classification (NCBI taxonomy): domain Eukaryota; kingdom Metazoa; phylum Chordata; class Actinopteri; order Cypriniformes; family Cyprinidae; genus Sinocyclocheilus; species Sinocyclocheilus anshuiensis. The sequence goes on along the minus strand of NW_015546129.1, from coordinate 553,495 downwards.
TGTATCTTTGTTCTGTTGTATTTATGTAGGCCTGCTGAATGTTAAATGGATCCGATCCATGTTCATTAGAAATTATTTGATGATGCAGCAATAAAACTGCTAGTATAATTTAATGCAGGTGTTTTTGAACTTTGCTGATTTAAAACATGATCAAAATATTATCTATTTTGATGCCAAAATTTCAAAAAAGAGAGGAAGTGACAAATATCGGTATCGGCCAATAAGCGTTTGTTAAAATCGGTATCGGCCCCAAAAAATCCTATCGGTGCATCCCTAGCAAACACTTATAATGGGATTTCATGAATGGCTTAAGAGCTTTTGAGAATGTTATGTGTTGTTATCAAGGTCCAGAATTAACTTTTTGTCACACTTGCCAATGTTGAATGAACTGAGAAACAGCATTATATATATATATATATATATATTCACAGCATGTCAGTGTCATTTTAATATTATTTATATACTATTATAGTATTTATTTATGTTTTTAATAAGGTTACTAATAACTTTTCATCATCTTTTTCATTGATATACTATTATTTTTATTTTTAATTAGCTTTAATTTTTATATTTAAAGTTTTCAATTTAATTACATTTTTAGTAATTTTGTTGTGTGCTTTTGTCATTTCTATTAGTTTTTATTTTTAATATTACTATTTAACTTTATTTTTATTTTAGTTTAATTCATTTTTACTTTTCATTTCCAGTTAGTAATTTTAGTGCTTTAACATAAACTTATTTCAGTTGACAAAAGCAACATGTCTATTTTTTTTGTTTAGTTAAACTTTTTCAATCTAATATTTATATTTAATTTATTTCAGCTTAATTTCAATAAACAAAAATGTTCTGAATAGTTTTAGTTGTCCTTAACTGTAATAACCATGGTTTTCATTTTAATTTGAGTAATTTTGCTTTGCTTTTATAGTTTTTATAATTAAAAAAATATTTCTGTTTAGCCTTATTTTTATTTCAGTTTTAGTAATTTTAGTACTTCAACTTATTTCAGTTCATTTTCTTTTTCCATCAAATATATATTTTGTTTCATTTCAGCTTTATTTTAATTAATGAAAACTAATTTTAATAGTTTTAGTTAGGTAACAACACTGTTTACAAGTTAATCTCTCTGTAAAAAATATGTCTCCATCATTCTTACAGTTCGACTGAAAGCATGCATTATGTTCCTAATAAAGTTAGCAGCCACATGGCTCAGTAATTTTATTTACTGTTAATTTTGGACCTTGGCTGAGAGTTAAAGAGTAAATAGCATATAGTACAAACTTTGTTTTATGTGTGTTTTGCAGGCAAGCAGCGAGTCCGAGTCAGGAATTTTCTGCATGTCGTCTCTGTCTGATGATGATGAGCTGGGATGGTCCCATTCCTGGCCCTCCACTGCCTGGCACTGTTTCCTGAAAGGTAAAGACACACAGATAAAGTGTTCCCAGAAGCTTGGGAGCAAAATAGCAGCTGATATTGTGATGGCAGTTTTTTTTATCATTGACTTCAAGAAATGTGGTGAACAGCACCTTCTGCTGTTACAAATGCAGAGCAGCAGGAGTAAAAGGGGAAAGCAGGCGTGTCTCTGGGTCACAGGAGGGCCAACGAGATTCTGGTCCTCACACTCTGTGCCTGGAACATGTTTGTCTTTATGTAACTGCATTGAAGTTTTATTTGAACAAAAGTGTGTTTAGTTTAACTTTTCTCTCTTTTGATATATGGAGATCTCTTTCCAAACACTTGTCTCTTGTCTTTTTCCTCCAGGAACACGTCTACGCTTCCACAAAGGTCCGAACGTGGAGTGGCAGGATGCAGAGGACGTGATGGAGTCGGATGAAGATTCAGATGACGAGGGAGGAACACAGTCCAACCCAATGAAGGTAATGATGAACACGTCAGTCAGATGTCATTTTAAAGGATGTCATTCTTTCGCCTTTTAAAGGAATAGTTCACTCAAAAATTTTAATTGACTGAAAATGTTCTCACCCTCGGGCCATCCAAGATGTAGATGAGTTTGTTTCTTCATCAGATTTGGAGAAATGTAGCATTGCATCACTTGCTCAGCAATGGATGCTCTGCAGTGAATGGGTGCCGTCAGAATGAGAGTCCAAACAGCTGATAAAAACATCACGATAATCCACAAATAATCCACCTGATTCAGTCAAGATGATTTTTCAATGAAGAAAGCAATATTATGGATAGGGGACTCATATTTTAAACGGAAGCAAAGGTTTGAAGTTAGAGTCATGTGGATTAATAGTGGATTATTGTGATGTTTTTATCAGCTGTTTGGACTCTCATTCTGACGGCACCCATTCACTGCAGAGCATCCACTGGTGAGCAAGTGATGCAATGCTACATTTCACCAAATCTGATGAAGAAACAAACTCATCCTAATCTTGGATGGTCTGAGAGTGTGCACATTTTCATTTTTGGGTGAACTATTCCTTTAATGAATTCATCCAGTAGTAACTTTTAAAAATGCATTGAAAAATCTTATTGCCAAAGTAATTTAAGTTTTTTTATTTTGCAGAATTATGGCTCTGATGGGCTAAAGCTGGTGGTCTTTGAGGAGAGTGTGTCTTTCGGCCAGTCTGTCCTGAAATTAACCTTTGACCCTGGTTCCTCTGAAGCAGGGCTTCTGACCGCTGAGTGCCGTTTGGACCATCCGTTTTTTGTGAAAAATAAAGGTAAATGCAGAAGTCTGTTTCTATGCAGTATCATTAAAAGATAAATGTGATTCAAATTATTAATCTAATCTGTGTGTGTGTGTGTGTTAGGGTGGTCTTCTTTCTATCCGAGCCTTACTGTTGTACAGCACGGCATTCCCTGCTATGACATGCAGGTTGGAGACTTGTGTCTGCCGCCAGGACACTGCGACGCCATCAACTGTGATGACTCTGTCGTTTTTGACACTTTTAGGAGGTACCAGTGTTGTTATTGTTAGCTACAACTAACACTATTAAAAACTTTTTTTGTTGATTGAAATAAATCTGAAATAGAATACAATAAAAAAATAGAAAAACTAAAAACATTTTCTTGGTAACTAACTGAAAATATAAATAAATTGAAGTACTAAAATTGCTAAAACTAAAATTGTAAGACAAATAAATTAAAGCTAAAAATAAATATATATAAAAACAAGCTAATAAATAATGACAAAATTACTAATAAAAATCACAATAGTAGATAAAATGACTAAAATTTAAACTAAAGTTAAAATGAAAACTGAAAATGTAATAAAAAATGAATTCAGAATGTCAATAATAATATATAAATAATAATAAAATAACACTGAGAGGTAAAAACAAACAAGTATTTGGTCAATCTCACGGGGAAAAAAAGCATGTCCAGGTCAAATTTAACTCCTAAATAAAAACAACAAATAAAAGCCTACATTTTTCTGATGGTTAAGGTTGTTTTTTTTTTTTTCCAATTATGACAATATATAAATTTTATATAAATTAATGGAATGTAATTTTTACATAATATGGTAAAAATACTAAAATAAAATAATTTTTAAAATCTGAATAAATGAAAGACAATAGAACAAATACTACCATGATGTGTAAATACTTCATATAATTTTTTTTTTCTTCACATTAATGTTGAGATTATGGTAATGAGAAATTGCGTGGTTAATTGTCAGTATGATTTATTTAAGCAAAATGTTATTTTTTTTATTATTATTATATATTAGTGGTTCCCAATCCTGGTCCTGGAGAATCCCCAACACTGCACATTTTAGATGTCTCCCTAATCACACACACCTGATTCAACTCATCAGCTTATTAGTAAGACACCAAGACAAGCCCTGCGTCTCAATGTTCATACTATCCATCCTAAAGAGTATGTGAGATTAGAATAAGTGTGTCCCAAAGCATAGAATGTTGAAAAGAGTATGCCAAAAGTCCCCGGATGGTCTACTATTTCAGGTCGATTTTTGAAGTGTGGATCCGTGCACACTCTAATGGCTAAAATTGCACACAATCCATTGCGCTTTGGCGAAGGATTTGGTCCAGAACTACAAACAACGAATAAAATGCGTTAGGAAAAACTACAAACATGGCGTATGCACGCGATCGACTGTTAGGTAGAGAGGTTTACAAAAAGGGGTTTGACTTGAGTTACTAAAAATCAACATTTAACCTGGTAAAAAAATATTAATTTTTTGTTATCCGTGTTATATTTCATCTGCAACAGCAATGTGAATTTTATAAACATCCACTTGGTCGTTAACTTTTAAATGCATCATCATGCAGAAAATATGAGCAGAGTTCTCGGCATGAAAGACCCGCGACTGGCAGATCAACGAGCTACCTCTTTTCTCTCCAGTACGGTAGTAAATAAAATGAAATGTGGAGGATGTTAACTGTGACAAGATGATTGACAGGCCAGTTTACAGTAACAGGTGCGACAGAGCGGTCCTTTAAAGACGCAGTTGTGTGACTGATAGTATGTCCCAAAGCTTACCTACTCTTCTACTACACACTCAAAACTGTGTACTTTTTCTTCACCAAAAGAGTACATACTTTAAGTGCATAGTATAAGTAGGCATTGAGATGCAGGGAAGGATTGGAAACCACTGTGATATATGACCTAATTTCCTACTTGTTTGCAGCATTTAGTTTAGTTTTTATAGATTAATTGTATTATTATTTTAATTTATTAATAATAATAATATATAGAGATATCATCTATAAGATGTAATCTATAAGATCTATTCAGATAAGAACTGAATTGGCTTCAACTTAATGTGTTTAACATGTTGACTGTTTTCTCATCCCACACACAGTTATGACTTCACCCCTCTCGACTCTTCTGCCGTGTATGTTCTGAGCAGTATGGCACGCCAGCGTCGGGCATCCCAGTCCAGCGGGGGCGCTGTGAGTCCCGACTGCGACAAACTGGACGTCCTCGGCTCCTCCCACCACTCCCCCGGCAGCAAATCACAGCGCAGCCACGCCTCAGGAAGCTCTGTAGCCACACCCACAAAGTGCAAGCGGCCAATGAACGCCTTCATGCTTTTTGCCAAGAAGTACAGGGTGGAATACACACATATGTACCCCGGCAAAGACAACAGGTGTGTGGATGTGCTGCAAGCAAACGGACAAATGTTTGCATTAGCTTTGTTACAAAACCTAGTTTTTTGTTAAAAAATAAAAGTCTAAGTTCAAGTACATAAATGACAAACTACAACTGAAATAAAAAATTGTATCTAAATAGAAATATTAAAAAATAATTATTGACAAAAGTACATGAAATTACATAAAATTACACATTTATACATACTTATACATACATACAGGTCTTTCTCTCTTTACTCAGAGCCATCAGCGTGATTCTGGGTGATAAATGGAAGAAGATGAAGAACGAGGAGAGGAGGATGTACACCATGGAGGCCAAAGCTCTGGCCGAGGAGCAGAAACGTCTCAACCCTGACTGCTGGAAGCGCAAGAGAACAAACTCGGTTAGCATTTTTGAATTAGCATGATTAGTGTTAATATTGTCAATCTGTTGTTTTAAAGAAAATTGTTATGGAAGCTTGTTTCTGCCACGGAATAACAAAATAAAACAGGTAATTGTGACTTTTTAATCTCACAACTCTGATGTCTGTTTTTCAGAATGAGTTTATCTCTCGCAATTAATTAAAATTAAATTTTTTTTTTTTTCTTGAGTTTACATCCCGCTTTTTTTCTCAGAATTCTTGAGTTCTCGGAATTTTCTTAAGTTTAACTTTTCTTCCTCATAATTCTGACTTTTTATCTTGGAATTCTGAAGTTACGTCCCGCAATTCCTTTTTTTTTTTTTCAGCACGGAATTTAAAAAAAATTAAATAAAAAAAGTGATTGTGACCATTTAATCTCTTAATGAGGACTTTCTTCTCAGAATTATAATTGTATATATCAATGTTTTTCTCAAAATTGCTAGAAAAAAATCCATATTGAGAGAGATAAAGTCAACTTCAAACAGTCAAAATTGTGAGAGAAAAAGTAGCAGTTTTTATTTTTTTATTCCATGGAGGAAAAAAGCTTCCATAAATTGGAATGACCTTAACTGTGTCAAAAGAACTGTTGTTATTTTCATTGGCTCATAGGTCATTTCATTTAATTTGCTCATTTACCTCTCCATTCTGCTAGGGCTCTCAGCAAAACTAGCCTGAGGATTGTCACAGAAAAAAATGAACTGGACAGCAGGAGACGGACACCGACACACATTCTCTCGAAAGAATGATAAACTGCAACTGTGATGCTACACGCACTTGCTTTAGGAAAAAAAAACATAGAAAAAAATGTATAATAACAACGAAACATCTTCATGAGAAGAATTGTGAAAGAAAAATTTCATTTGAAAAATATATGAAGGAAAGGCAAATCATAATATAATTATATGCGATATAAAATGTAATCTAGTCAACTAACAGTGCTTGTGTATTTTTGTTATCCTTTCGAAAACGATGAAAATGCCTTACTCTTCCAAAGCAAGACAACGCTCAGTTCTTCTATCAGGTAATTTTCTATTTCTAGGCTTGAAAGGTGCAACCCTGTGGTGCTATTTTACTGAGGCCGAAGGAGCGATAAATACAAATAATGTCTATTTTTAAATGTAAAAATGGGAAATGTAGATGTTAGCTCATTTTTTCAGCTGTTCATATTAATTATATCTGTATAACTCAACTTATTGCACAGACTCAAATGTATTGCAAATAGACGAATTATGTTAAACTGCATATTCGTCGATGTGCTGGAAAGGGTTGAATTTCATATGACGTTAGTCCAGCCTAGGCCATATTCAGTGTGTGTGTGTGTGTGTGTATGATAGTCTGTCCATACGGCCATATTGTAAATGGACAGAGTCCCGAGTACAACGACACACATGTTGTCACATACAGCTCTTCAGGGCCATGCCTTCACTGTAAGTGTTCTTGTTTTTGCACTTTATATTCATATATAACCTTATACAACCAATAAATGTATACAAGCTGAAATGTTAAGATGATAAGATGTATCCTTTGACACAATCATGGCCAAACTGAGCAACTGAGTGTTGTGCTTTGTGTGTTTGCCATTGGATTGCATTACAAATACATTTTGTTAATATTGTACAGGTCCACGTTCCCATCCATTTCTTGCACAAACTATTCTTGTATCATATTATAAATAAAATTTTAAACGCGCTACCCTAAACATCTGCACCCTTCCTTTGTTTTCCTGATGAAAAAGAAGGTTCAAGACTTAACATTTGGAATAAATAATAAAGTACACACTATTTAGAAAGCATAGCCACAAGATTTTTACCTGTGACTAGAGTGATAAATGGTTTAGTAACACTGATCGATAATAATAACATGCAGCATTAGTGCTTAAGTATCCTTGTTAGTGCAAAGTTATATAAAATCTTTAACCTAATCACACTGTATAAAAAAAATCGTAACAATGTACTGTGTTCATTTGAAGGAATTTTCTGTATTTATTTTGTACAGGTATTTTACCTGCATTTCATTGCGTTGTGTTTTAGAGTTAAATTTCGTAAAATTACAAGACAATGCCTGGCTTTTTTTAATTTTATTTTTTTATACGGTGTAATGTCAGTACGTCAATTTTCGCTTGATAAGTTTACGTTAATTATATGTTGGGAAACATTATTAATATCAATAATTAGTGTTTACCAAGGGTGTAGAGTTTAGTAGACGCTATGACATGTCCCCACCAATATCCAACGACTACTAAATTGTCTCTAGCAATAATTTATCAAACAATTAAATATCTGTTGTCTGCCGTTATGTCCCCACCAATGCCAAAATCAAGCCTACACCCTTGCTGTTTACAGCATTAATCTTGGTTAATATAATTTAAACATTCATAAATAAAAACATGCTCTTTTTGGTTCTCATATGTTCAATCAATATAAAATAAAAAAAGAGCAATATTTTTCGAACATATTGATCATCATACCTTATATTGTAGGTACGAACTGAAAAGTTACCATATTGTTAAAAATATTGTCATTATTATTAAATTACCGTTAACCATTTAACAGGTTTTTACTGTAGCATTTTTACAGTCTTTTACCGTTAAATTCACGGTCATATTTATCCGATCAAAAACCAACGTGGTTCGATGGGATTACGAGATGCAGGAAATTTTATCAGGGTGGGAGGATAAATAAATAACGTTTTTTTTTTTCGTATTCACCAGAGGTTGAATGATCTAAATGGTAATTTTTTCAGCTGTGTGTTAAACACAGCCATTGCTTTTCTCTGTGTACTGTACGGATATGAGGTGACGCACAGGGAAATAACGTGGCCGCTGTGTAGGCCTATGCGATTTCACGCGAAATCCGTCCCGACAACTCTAAAATATAAATCATTTTAAATGATCTTAGGTATATCAAAGTGTAAAGACAGTTTGGAAGATTTTGATTTTTTTTCTGTTTTGCACCTTCTTATTAATAACAATGCGTTACTGTAATTTCTGCTTTTAACCCCTTGACAATGTCTTGTCCCATAGACTTTCATTATTAAAGCAATAGCCTACAATTTTTTTTTTTTTTTTTTTTTTACAAACAAATCGATTACATTCTGTGGTATATGACAGCATGTTGGCTTGGTTTCAAACAGCACTGTATTCTTGTCAGAAATTAATAGATAAAGTTATTACAAGGTGTTTTACCCGTCCAATCAGTGATTAGCATTGCAAGAAACTCATCTCCGTGCTGAAGAAGGGCCCTGGAGACTCTTCAGACATCAAAACAAATGTTCATTAAAACAGCCTTAATGAAGTCTGTGTTAATACACACCCCAGTGTACCAGAAGATCTGGATCAATCTTCTATTCAGAGGAGTTAAGTTTTTAACTGAATCTTTCCTCTCTCGCCAAACATCAAAACTTAATTGAGTCGCACGGCCAGAAAATCAAGAGCATCGCCATCAAACGTAATATTTCACTGAGTATATAATAACTTTTTCCTCGCTTAAGTCTTCATATATGGCTTTTTACCTCATTAAATTACAGGTTGGATATTGTCAGACAGATTTCATTCATTAGGTGAAAGTGCAGAGAGTGTATTATACATATAACCACCAGGCGGCGCTCAAACACAATACCTACATGCCAAATAGCGAAAATTATACTTATCTGGAGTCCTTCAGCTTTGTGATTCTAAAATATGATAATTATTGAGGTTAAACTTTAATAAACGTGGAAGCAGAACTGAAATGCGGATTTTGACTGCTTGGAGATGAAAAGAATACAGAGGGTCAAATATCAGTAGCAAATGATGGCACTTTAATCAACACCCATTTATAATAAATACTATGGAAAATGAACACACATCAGACATTAGCCCAGCTTTTCACGTGTGTTTTTCAAAGACAGCTCTGCTCCTGAACAATTCAAACCTTTCAAAGTCACTACACTAAAACACTAAAATGCCCTCATGAAATTTAAATGATCCAGTCTGAACTGCGCACCTTTAGTGCACCCTTTTACTTTCAGAAGAATTCAAAAATACATTTTCCAACAGAATGAAAATATATATTTAGAAGAACGCTGAACACTGGCAGCCCCAGATTATTGTTGTCCATTGCCAGCTAAAACCATAAAACTCTTGATCTCGACAAACCTTGAATCATTAGAAAGACTTCAATATCTGACCACTGTTTATGATAAAGCTTGGTTGCAGTGACTGTAATGTCTAAATTTATGTCAGAAATGCAAAATCAGCATGCAAAATCAATCTGTAATTTAATTTTTGACATTTTGGATAGAATACAAACACGATGTTTAGTCACATCTACTTCGGTTTTTTTGTTCACATATCTTCACTGAACAGTGTCCATTAGGGCTTTTAGTATTGATATATTTACTTCATATTTCTTTAATTTCAGTGGTGCTTGCCCATGTCGTGGGTGGTTGCATCTATACGTCAAAAGACCTTCAAATTATAATTTTTTTAATTGAATTTTTTTATCTGACTTTTATCTCATTTTTGACTTATGTCATATTTGTCATATTTTGGACTTTTTCATCTCAATTATGACTTAGTATGTGAATTTTGACTTACCTCATTATTATGGCTTCGTATCACAATTAAAAAAAAAAAATTAAATCTCATTTTTGACAGTATCCCAATTTAGAATCTCATAATTTTGACTTTTTGTCATAATTTAAACTTTTGTCATTTGTCATAATGTCATGTTCTGGACTTTTAATCTTAGTTATGACTTAGTATGTCAATTTTTACTTCTCATGTCATAATTTCATCTTTTTATCTCATAATTATGATTCGGTATCCCAATTTTGACTTATCTCATAATGGACTTAGTATTCCATAATGTTGTCTTTTTATATTATAATCATCACCTAGCATATCATAAATTCAACCTTTCATACTGTTGACTTTTTTTTATCCCAGTTATGACTGTATCAGTTTTTACTTATAATTATGGCTTTGTATTTCATAATTTACATTTTTATGTCAATTATGATGTAGTATCTCATAATTTGGGCATCTATCTCATAATTATGACTTAGTATCCCATAATTCTGTTATTTTTTAAATATATTATAATTACCACTTAGTATGTCATAACTTCAACTTTTTTTCATCAGTTTCATAATTTAGACTTGTTATGTCATATTTTCCACTTTTTATAGTTAAGACATAGTATATAAGTTTTGAATTATAATTATGGCTCCGTATCTCATGATTTCATCTTTTTATGTCATAATTCCATCTTTTATCTCATAACTATGATTTAGTATCTCATAATTTGGGATTTTTTTCAGCCATTTTATCATCTACCAGTCTAAGTCAGATCATATTTTTAGGTATGGACGTCTGGACAGTGTGGGAGATGCATGGGAGCATCTTCATCTGTTTGCAGTGTGCCTCTATATTTGCTTTCTGAGCTTGGTGTGTTGACCCACCGCGACTGTGAGCTGAAACACACCGCGGCACCATCCACGGCCTTGTGCTCCACATTCCTGAAACTCCTCCAAATCACACACACACACACACACACACATACACACTGCAGCATGTGTCTGCAGTCCCGCTTTTGGCTGGCAGCTCTGGCTCTTTGGGGCCTCACTGTGATAGTGACAGCTCATGTTTATGCATGATGTGGAGCTCCCCAGCGCTGAAGCGGAGCACTGATGAAGTCATGCAAGCCTGGTGATGTGCTGTGCCTGGTGCTGCGACCGAGCATGTCCTCTCGTCAAGGACTGCGAGCACACGGGAATAAAGCCCAGAATGAGGAGCCACATTAAAGAAGACAGTTCAAATCAGCAGCTGTCAGCGTAACGTCACCGTACAGCCAATAACAAACTCATTTGAGAGCTGATGTGGTTAGCATTTAAACCGAAACAGCCACTACTGATCAAAATATTAATAGAACACTAATCGCGTGCAATATGGCTAGCACATATTTTATATGGGTTATTTTCATTTTCTGAAGGAAATCTGAGGGGGAATTAACTAAAATGTTTAAAAAATGTCTCTTTCAAATAAAATTCAGCTTTTTTCACCTATTTTATCATCTAGCACAGGGGTGTCAAACTTAATTCCAGGAGGGCCGCAGCCCTGCAGAGTTTAGTTCCAAAACCTAAGTCCACAAAATGACGCGTTTGCCAAAATCGCAACGGCACGTTAAAACGCCATCCCGTCTTGGCCCGACCTCCGGAGTCGCGGACAAATCCCGATGGCGACCGGGGACGAGGTGCCTTTCCTGGCCCGCCCTGGCGCCTCAGAGACGGTGGATGTTTGGCCCGAGCCCCCCTTTCGCACTTAGTCGACTTTGTTCCTTAGCCAAATTCCTCCAGGGTCTCTGCCCCGACGAGCAAGGCCGAAGAGGGCGAGGGCGCGCCGGATAGGCGTCTCACCGAAGAAGCCCTGGAGGTTGTCGGGTGCTTGGGCCCTGCATTGCTCGAAAAGGCTCCTGGAGCTCAGTGTTCACTGTTACGGAGAACCAGAGTAGGGGGCGTTGAGGTAGTGTCAACCCCGCCAGGGTGTCGGGTACTTGGGCCCAGGATCGCTCGAAAAGCCCCTTGAGGGGCTATGTCTCATAATTCTAAGTCACATAATTATGAGATATAGGTCATAATTATGACATATAATCATAATTTTGAGTTATACAGCAAGTCATAATTATGACAAAAAATCATTGACAAAAATGTGCAATTATGAGATAAAAAGTCAATTATGACAAAAATGACATGTCATAAGTATGACATTTTATATCATAATTTAGACATTTAATGCCATTTATCTCAATGATGACTTGTGTCATTTTGTGACTCAATTTCAACTTTTTATCTAGTAATTATGACTTTTTTGTTATAATTTTCACATTTTTTATCTCAATCTTTGTTTTGTTTTGGCCTAATGGTTAGAGAGTCAGACTTATAACCCAAAGGTCACGGGTTCAAGTCTCGGTACCGGCAGGGATTGTAGGTGGGGGAAGTGAATGTACAGCACCGAACCCCCAACTGCTCCCCGGGCACCACAGCATTGGCTGCCCACTGCTCCAGGTGTGTGTTCACGGTGTGTGTGTGTTCACTGCTGTGTGAGTTCACTTGGATGGGTTAAATGCAGAGCACAAATTCAGAGTATGGGACACCATACTTGGCCACACGTCACTTTACTTTGTATCTTAATTTCTACTTTCTTCTGTCTCATTATGACTTAGCATGCCAATTTTATCTTTTTATTCCCAATTTAATTCTATCTCATAATTTTGACTTTTTATGTTATAATTGACACTTTTTTTTGGACTATCTAATCTCAGTTAAGACTTAGTTTGTCAATCTTGACTTATAATTATGGCTTCATATCTCATAATTTCAACTTTTTTTTAAAAAACAATCTCATAGTTAGGATATTATACCCCATTTTGACTTTTTATCTCATAATATCAATTCAAATGTCATAAATTAAACTTTTATATCTCAAAATTGAATCTGTTTGTCATAATTATGAATTTTTGTCATTACACATAAAAATGGCTTTTATGTCATAAATATGATTTACCAAAACATGCTTTTTTTTTGTCTTATGTGGCGGAAACGGGCTTCCAAAAGATGACGCACACGCTGAACTTTAGTGTTATAAATTTGTTCAGATCACTAAGTGTAAGTATGAGCAATAGCATTCATTAAACTAGCAATCATTTGCATGTCTAAGTCCTTCCCAGTGCACTTCAGTTCACACTGATTTCAGGCAGTCACCGTTTCACTGGCAGCCCTCATTATGAATCTGCTCTTCTGAGAGGAGCAATTTGCGGAACAAATGACTAACAAAATGAACATTTAAAGATGAAGTGTGTATGTATGTGTGTGTGAGAGAGATGTCAGTGGGTGCGACTGGCTAATCAGAGCCTGCATCTGCACACAGACTTCTTCATTAGAAGTAATTACACCACTATAATGGGAAGCGAGCGAGTACGTGAGCGAGAAAAAGATCAGACGAAGTATATGTGCTCCACTTAACAATGACTAAAACTACTGGAGTCAGTGTTTGTGTTTACTCTATGAATAATTAGTGAAACATGGCCATGTTGTCTGAATTCACAATAAATCTACATCCTGTCCTGTCACAAGTGTATATGAATGTGTACTTGCAGTCTAAAGTCTGTCCCGATTTGCAGCTTATTCTGTCCACAATTATGTCTTAGTTTGTTTTACTTTAACATTTTACTGCCATTGGTAACACTTTAACCATTTACAGGTGGTTTATCTTAATGAGATAGCACATGGGTCTCTGCGAACACTTGCACAGAAAACAGGAAAAAAGGCAAAAACCAAAACAGAATATATTCTAGAAGACATTTGATGTCACTAACCTGGCACATTTGGGCAAATCCAGCGATTAGTTCTTCTTCAAAAGCGCTTGCAGTATCAAGTGACAATTAAATGGTGTATTCCAACACACTTGACTTGTGGTGCAGATCGAATCCACCGCTGGGACGTTCACACATCTCTGTCACTGTCACCCTCTTCAGAGTCCAATCGCAAGAGCCAGTCCAGGCCATTGATGTTTAAGTGCTTGAACAGGGTTACTGTCAGAGATAACAGACAGAGAGGGAGAGCAAGGTTAAGCAGAACAGAATGGATAAAGAGCCAAAAAAGAACAAAAAGGATTTACTCCCTCTGATGGGCCGACAAGTGGAGATAAATAATTTTCAGTTCAGGGTTTTCATTCTTCTTTGCTTCTCTTGAGACAATCTCTGTTTATGCAACACTATCTCTCTTTCTCTCTCTGTGTTTGTCTTTCTTTCTGTCCAGGTCTAATTCTGGAACACATAATAAAAGGAACAATAGCTCTCTCTCTCTCTCTCTCTCTCTCTCTATATATATATATACACAGTATATATATATTCCCAAACGTTTGGGGTCAGTAAAACTGATTAATGTTTTTGAATGGTCTCTTAAGCTCACCAAAGCTGCATTTATTTGACCAAAAACAGTGTGCACTAAATTTGGGGTCAGTGAGATTTTTAAATATTTTTGAAAGAAGTCTTTTCTGCTCACTGCTTTACTGTCACTTTTGAGCACTTAAATGATATAACTATTATAAACTTACAAATTAATAATGCAAAAAAAATAAAAATAAAATAGCATGTAAACATTATATTACCACAGGCCTACCATCATCACAACCCAATAAAAGTCCCAGGATAGGATCCTGACCGCCTTTTCTTGGGGATCAAACATTTAAAACCCCTCAGGCCAAGAACCCACATTATATTAATTTAAATATAAATTAAATAATTACTCATTTAAATGTAATTAACTAGGCCACATAAATCCAGCGGTGTTTTTCACCTGCTGAAAATTCATAAACTAGCTCGCTAATTAAGACCGTGACCTACACTGGCAAACAAGATCAGCCACAAACACTCATTTCCTGGTGGAAATGGCCAAGATGATGCTCACAGATACCCCAGCGAACTGATTGCATTATCAATGACACTAATACCACGAGAAAGAGGATATCCGTGAGTGATCTGTGACCTGCTTGCATGCCATGTTTAGCACAATAGCAAATTTATTGAAACGATTACGAACAAATGCAAAAGTCGCAATCATTAGCGATTACCCATAAATGAACTGCTGGCGAATCTTAATGAGGATGTTGAGATATCGGGGGTCTATCAGTCACATATTGCTAATCTTCTCTTGCGTGATTACTCGCATCGATTCCACGCAAACAACAGGCCGAGATATGATCGTAAACAAGGACCACCGGACAGGTGATGGATGTGAAAATAATCGGTAGAGATGAGACAGGGATTCAACACGATGTTAGTCCATGTGCTCTCAGAGAGAGAGAGAAAATGAGCCAAAGGTAATAAAACTTAGTTGGCTGTTATTTTGAAGTCATATATTCCAGTTATATGTAAACGCTGATGCTGGACAGGATGCGTCAACAGCGTGTTTAATACCCAGATGATGAAGCACAGACACCCATGATAGAAGTGTTTTCACAGTGCGCACTCATTCACTTAAATCATCTGGAGTCAAACTGTTTCTGCTAACAGTCACGTAGCGAGTGTTTCTGAATATGTGCAAACATGCAGCAAGAATGCATTTTAAAGGAATACACTCTTAAAAATAAATGTTCTTTATTGGTGTATATATATATATATAAAGGTTATTTTATAAACTGTTCACTGGAACCAAAAATGGTTTCATCTACTGCATATTGCGTCACAGGAAACCCCCTTTTGGAGACTGCAGTTCATCTAAAAATGAAAATTGTCACCATTTACAAATCCATGACTTACTTTCTTTTGTGAAACACTGAAAGGAGATGTTTCAGAAAAAGCTCCTGCTGCACTTTTGCATGCAACACAATATTTATACTATCAAACTCCAAAAAGGCTGAATAGGCACCATGAAGTACCATAAAAATATGACTGTGCACTATATTCCAAGTCAACATGAAGTTAAAATTCAGTCTTTTTACTTTCTAACTACACATTCCTGGTCATACTGTGAACATTCCAAAGAAAAATGTCCAAACAATTCTTAATAGGTCAAATTAAAAAAGAATAGTTCACCCAAAAATGAAAATTTGCATAAAATGTACGCACTCTCAGGTGGTCCATGATGTAGATGAGTTTGTTTCTTCATCAGAACAGATTTGCAGAAATTCAGCATTACACTTGCTCCCCAATGGATGCTCTGCAGTGAATGGGTGCCGTCAGAATGAGAGTCCAAACAGCTGATAAAAACATCACAATAATCCACAAGTAATCCACACCACTCCAGTCCATCAGTTAATGTCTTGTGAAGCAAAAAGCTGTGTGTTTGTAAGAAACAAATCCATCAGTAAGACGTTTTAACTTTAAAGGGGTTATATGATGCAATTTCAATTTTTCCTTTCTCTTTGGAGTGTTACAAGCTCTTGGTGCATAAAGAAGATCTGTAAAGTTGCAAAGACTAAAGTCTCAAATCCAAAGAGATATTCTTTATAAAAGTTAAGAGTCAGCCATGCCTACCTAAAACGGCTCGTTCTAACACGCCCCCACATGTCTACATCACGATGTGGGAAAATTTGCATAACGCCTCCCAAATGTTCACGCAAAGAAAGAAGGCGTAACTTTTATTCTCGCTGTAGTATTGTTGTTGCCGCCGCCATGTCGTGAAGGCGCTGTGTGTTTCGTTGTGAAAGCGAAACTACTTTGTTTGGTCTTCCAAAAGAGGACGATATCGCTTAGTCATGCCTAGAGCTGATCCGTGCTGGTCGCTGAGGAAATACAACAAATTTGCGCTGTGGATCACCGGATCGGC
>NW_015546129.1:471104-527567 GCF_001515605.1 Sinocyclocheilus anshuiensis | reverse complement strand
AAGTTATTATAATAAGTAATTATGTCCCCACTGGATGCAACAAATGCCTCGTTTGGAATGGGTTTTAATGTTTTTGTCTCGTCGCTCCGGCCGGGACACGGCATCACAGTATGTTATGGGGCGTAACATTTCAGTCACACGCTTGAGGTATTCGGCCAATCACAACGCACTGGATAGCTGGCCAATCACAGCACACCTCGCTTTTTCAGAACGATGAGCTTTGTAAAAATCGCCGCGTTTCAGAAAGGCGGGGCATAGAGGAGAAACAATAATGTACAGTATGTGGAAAATAATGTGTTTTTTTTTACTTTAAACTGCATAAACACATTTCATTTCACCAAATACACAAAATAATGTTATTTTTAGCAGCATCATACACTCTTAAAAATAAAGGTGCTTCAAAAGGTTCTTCAAGCGATGCCATAGAAGAACCATTTTTGGTTCCACAAAGAACCATTCAGTCAAAGGTTCTTTAAAGAACCATCTCTTTCTTACCTTTTTGTAATCTGAAGAACCTTCTTTCGCCACAAAGAACCTTTTGTGAAACAGAAAGGTTCTTCAGATGTTAAAGGTTCTTTATGGAACCATTTAGACAAAAAGGTTCTTCTATGGCATCGTGAAGCACCTTTATTTTTAAGTGTATGACCCCTTTAAACCGTCGTTTCTGGCTAAAATATGAGTCCATAATCCATAATAACGCTTCCTCCAGTGAAAAAGTCCATCACCTGTTGTCCTCACACATCAAAACGCACCCACATATTTGTTTAGAACTGTATGGGCTTGTAAACGGTGCTTGATTCAGCACCGTTTGATTCAGTGCTCCTGATTCAGATGAGACAACCTTTTTACTGGAGGACTGAAGGGTTTACAACCATTGCTTTCACTTCTGATGTGAGACGTTTCTGCAAAACTATTTACTCACTGCTTGGTCTGCTGTTTGTTGCTTTCATGGTTCAGTCAGGCCTTTAGTAAAGGGCGCTTGTATTTTCCAGCCATATACAGTCATGAAATGGTGCGAAGCCAGGCGAGGGTCATTAGTAGTGGGCCAGCAATGATCAAATGGGTTTGTGTGTGGAGGTTATTAATGTGGCTCCGTGAACACATTGGCAGCTGCGACAGACATCTGTGAGTTAATGAAAACTTCACAACGCCACTAAGGTGACCACTGAAGGGGGAAAAGAACTGAAGAAAAGGCAAGAAATGAAAGAATGGATCATGCTGGAAGGGAATAGGATGGAAGCAAATAATGATGCAGCTGGAATGGAATGAAATTGATCTGGATGGAACGAATCAGAATGGAATGGAATGGAAATGGGCTTGGAATGGAGAATACAAGGAAATCAGTAACACTTTACAATCTGGTTCAATTCATTAACATTAGTTAATGCATTAGGCATCATGAACCAACAATCAATCACAGTAACAGCATTTAATCTAGGTTAATGCTCATTTATAATTATACTATAGTTAAATCACGTTTGTTTATTATACGTGAACTAATGTTAATCTATACAACGATGTAAAACTATATAAATCAATATTTATATAAATAAATGTTAAATAAACAGTATCTGTTGTTAATTCATGTTTGTTCATTATACATGAAATGATGTTATTCTATATACAACTCATTAAACTATTAAAATTAACTTGTATTTTATTTTGACTATTGCATTAACACCTTTATAGTTATAAGCATCTGATTAATTATTTATATTTGTTTGTTTCAAACAGCATTAATAAAAATACACAGTGTGTATATAAATCTAAATATACATCTGCATATACAATTATTTGGTTCAAAATGCAGGAAAAAAATAGTTACAAATAAATAACATAATGTAAATATATAAACAAACAAACAAAAATCATGTTTGTTTCTTACACGTCAAATTAAGTTAATCTATACAACTTGAAATATTAAAAATGTATTACCATTTGCAGAAATTAACATTTCATTTTTCATCTATTGCATTAGCGTTAACGTAATTGCATCAAGAAACATTAACATAATTGTATTAGTTAATGTTGATGTAATTGCATTAACTAACACATCAAAAGACTGTCATTTTTGATGACCCACTTTAACAGTCTGCGTCTCTTTTTTCACACTAAACCCATGGATGTGCATATCGGCGTTCAAAAGTACATTTTTCTCGGGCAGACACGCCGCACTCTTATGCACTCAGATTGATTACGTTCTCGGCAGCGTTTATGGGCTCTGTCCAAGCCTGCTGGGAGAATGAATCAGTGGCCGTGAACAACCATTTAACACTGACTCACTGCCTCCACGTGGAGGAAGACTCACAGTTAAAGGACACCGCTGGTGGGACCATCTCCCTCCTGCTAAGATCTGCTGAAATGAAAAGAGGAAAGACATGTTAACTAGACCCTGTTGATGCTGGTGTCACCACTGCCAGGTTTCTTAACTAGCCTAACCTGGGGTGCGTTTCCCAAAAGCAACTATAGTCGCAAGTTCTGTCGTTACCAATAGAGTTCAATGGAACTAATGACCATAGTTAGCGAACTATGCTTTTGGGAAACACACCCCATGAAGACTTCCTTTAACAAGACAGACAGCCAGATCAAAATTATAGAACAATCTATAAATACTTAAATTATTTTTTTTTAAATCAGTTTTGCAGTGGGACGGTGACATTGCAGTGACCTTGAACTTTAGGAAACTGTAGGTTGCTGTAATTTTAATCTCCACATATATATACAATTAGTGTTTTTTTCACTTTTTGTCTAGTTGAAGTATCTGAAAATTCTTAAAACAAGATAAATTTACTGATACAGCACTGCATTAGATATTATGACTTGTTTTAGACAATGTATCTTTATTATGGGTGCATTTTATCTTAACTGTAAACAAGCTAAAAATGTCAGCGAAATAAATCTGCCACTACAGTAAGACACTCACATATTAAAAAAAATAAAAAAAATAAATCAATGCAGTGTTGCAAAAATGTATTTTGTTTGAAGGATTTTTAGATATTCTAACTGGGAATACCATTTTTTTGCAGTGTTGATTTTGCAAAGTGTGATGACTAACTAATAAATTGGACTCTTGCATTTATGAGGATAATTGGTTTATGAGGAAAATGTTTCCATCGATGGAGATGCCATTGGACACAACAAGGATGCTCAGGACAATAATTCGCAATGATGCCACAGAAACCGTATTGATTAAGTACTTAAAGGATTGCTTTCAGTATTGACTCCCAGGAGAAGAACATGTTTGTTATTGCCCTTTAAAGAAACGGCAAATTAAATTTAGCCACAAACAGTTTATCAGTGTAAAGTTACCTAGGACAGCTAGAATTTCCTGTTTAAGTGTCTGTAAAATAATTGACAGACTATAGATGCTCTCAGAGAGGGAAAAATGAATGCAAATGGAGCATGCAGGCAAACAGAACTGCAGAACTGCAGTGCACGCATGTGTGTGTGTGTGTGTGTGAACAGATTGAGTAAATGTGTGTTTTGCTGTTTTCCTGCCACAGCAGACACACACTGGCTGCTCTTCATGTTTAGAATGCTAATGCCGCTCTGAAACAGTAAAGGGCACCGCGGCATTAATCACGGCTTCTCTCCACCCTCCGCGCTAACACCTGCTCTGCAGCGCGCGCAGTACCTTCTGCAGCCGCCTCCAGCTGCTGAGAGCCGAGGACAGCAGAAACCAGACCACTCACACCTGCCCTGCCAAAAAGAAGAAAAACCAGACTGATATCCAATATAAAGTGATAGTTGCATTGCTAGAGCTAACTAAAGGCATTAACAACACTACATAAATGGAATAGAAAATATGAAATAAAATACATTTTGTGAATTTAGTGAATTGTTATGCATAAAACATGAGTCTGCCAATGAAACCCAACCAAACAGACCTGTTTCCAAGATATAGTCAGACAAATCTTGATGTAGTTTGGCTGTAAATTTAGCATGTTTTAAGGAAGTACAGATGTTTTATTGGCAAGCAAGACAAAGAGACTTAAGAGGTTTAAGGCTTTTCTAGTTTTCATGATGCATTTTATAATATTCACAATGCATTTTCTGTCTTTATAGTTGTCATCTGTTAATTATTTATTTTGTTTCAAAATGCAGAGATTAAAAATGTATATATAACATTTTATACAACAGTTCGTTCAGGTCCTCGAATCTGATTGGCAGAGAGGAGTGCGATATTCTAGTAATATCGGAACTCCATCCGTTTCACCGATTTTTATAAATTCAATTCAATTTAACAGCTTCACATAAAATTAATGTTTCTACATTATATTTAGTAATAGCTTATCAGTGGTGACTATCTCAAGTTGATGTCCACATGAAATGTACGGTAAAAATCAAGCAGTTAGTTAATGTCATGTAATCAAACAGACGGTGAACATGTTTATGTTTATGTTGTTTCAGGGTTGGCATCATCTCTTCTCAGGTGTTCGGTCATCTCAGGTCTTTGCAAGGGCTGGATCCAGACTGAAGCTTGTGTAATTCCTAGGCAGAAACAGAGAACGAAATAGAGAAAAAACCTTAACATTAATAAAAAATAACTTAAAATTAAACAATTGTTTCTTATATTGTCATTGTACTGGAGACAGTCAGATAATTAAAATATTATCTGGAAAAAAGAATGCAAAAACGACAGTAATAATATTAAATTATAATTTTTTAAGCAAATTTTTACACCCTTAAAAAGCATTTCTTATCTTTTTTTTCCCCTCTTATTTTCTGAAGACCACATAGCTGTTAAAATTTTTTTCAAAACTGGACAATCGAAGTCTTACTAGATTAAAACAATGCCAAAATAACGGATTTGGGAGCTAATAAATTAGTAAACCAATTCACAGGCCAACTGACTGCAAGCATCAAGTACCACTGTACATACTTAGCAACTGCCACCCTAAAAATGAGCTTGGCCACCCCAGTTGCCACCCTAAAGCAGAGTATCGGAGTGCAGTGAGAGCGGAGCAAGGAGAGGAGCTGACTGAAGCGAGGATTTTTTGAAAGAACTGTGGTTTTTGCTCGCTCCGAGAGTGCTCCACTACCGCTCACGAGCACAATTAATACCAACAGCCCATAATATAACTACATTTTAGCAAGAATTCACGCAATAAAAACCATTATTAGCTAGCTTGACACTGATGGAGCACTCGAATCAGACAGAAGGTGACGCTAATGAAGACAGCGATGGACAAGTGTGGGAAGTTTTAGTTCTGAAGTTTCATTTATACCATCTGCATACTCAGTATTGATTGGGTGAATGCACATTTTACACAGTTTACTGTACAGATAGTTAATAGCCATTCTAAACGGGTACTGCCTACAATGATTGTCACACACACACACACACAACAGATCACACACACATAGAAATAAAAACTTATGGTAACACTTTATAATAACTTTCATTAATAAATCATTAACAAACATTATTTAATGCTTAATGGATCATTAGTTAAAAGAGTTAGAAACGTGAGATGTGCTTGTTAATGTTTGCTAATAAACTTAGATAATGTAAAAAAAAATCATGATTTCATGTAAGTTAAATTGCTTACAAATGTCATTAAACTTTCAATTCCATATGATCAAGCACTAATTGTAAATCTACAAATGATTTTAACAGATGTTATAAAATGATTAAAAGCTTGTGTTAATGCACAACACTTTTGCTGTTATTGAGGTGTGATACGGGTAAGGTTAGGGACAGGTTTGGTGGTTTGGGTAGGTTTAAGGGTTGGTTAAAGGGTCAACAGTGTACAGGGGTCAGTTTGATTACTATCTGTTCAATCTGTTTATATTATATTGTTTTGATAAATGAACAAGTATTTTTATTTTTTTTAATGATTTGTTTTCCCGTTTATTTTTTATGATTCAAGGAGTACCCTGTTTAATGATATACTGAAGAGTAGTATACTAATGTGAGTGTTGAGGCGATAAAAAAAATTTTTTGCACCAAAATTACAATCTGTCATGTCTTTAGCAAGCATTTAGCTAAACTTAACCAGACACCCTTTACACAAACCCTGTTACATTGCCAGATTCGTGAATGAATCACTCTCTTGACTGAATAGTTCAAACGGGATTCAGAAGTTCGCGATTCACTTTGATTCATTTGGACAGTTCACTCACGCACCGAAATACTATTGGATTCTTTAGATCAGGGGTGTCAAACTCAATTCCTAGAGGGCCGGAGCCCTGCAGAGTTTTGTTCCAACCCTGCTCCAACACACATATCACATAGTTTTCAAATAAGCCTAAAGGACTTGATTAGTTGGATCAGGTGTGTTTAATTAGGGTTGAATCTAAACTCTGCAGGGCTCCGGCCCTCCAGGAATTGAGTTTGACACCCCTGCTTTAGACAGAAAACAAAAACAGTGCTGGATGAGGTGGATATTTTGTCTACATTCTCAGGCTGTGTTTACTTACAGTCCATTGGAGAAAATAAAACTTACTATTGTTTGTCAGCAATGCAGTAGCTCTTTTGCGTGCAGATTGAAAACGACTCTCTACAGCAGGCAAAGACGATTGTTTACATATATGCGCAATAGACGGGTTAGAAATGCCCCTGAAACTTTCAACACTTTAAAGACACCTCAGGGGAGCACGATAAAGTCAAAACGGCAAAGTGTTTGGTGTTTCTTTGTTGACCTCCATTAGCGTTGTGCTTTTGCAAAAAGAACGCAACCTGTGGAGATTCCATTATAAAGCAATTTACTTTACCTGCCAAGTGCTGCTGGCAAATTACGACCCAGAAACTCTGTCATGCGAGAGGACGTGTCTTAATTAAGCTGCCAAAACACAAAACACACTTATGGTGTCTAATTCTTACACATGGACTCAGGTAATCACTACAGACACTGAGAAATGGCCAATAATTAGAAATATATGACAAAAAAATGGTAAAAGTTACATTTTAGGATGGTCTGCCTCAGCTTTAACAGCTCGTCAATGTCAAAATGATTGAGATGGCCAATCAAATCAAAGGAGGCGGGGCTTTACAGTTCACAGATAACGATTATGATCAGTGTCCACAGTTTTCCCACGGAATTGGGCTACTTTAAAGGTGCACTCAAAAACACTTTAGAAAACCGATTCGGGCCAAATAGCAAAACAAACTTGTAGCCAATCAGCAGTAAGGGGCGTGTCTACTCAGGATGTGGAGGAGAACGCGTTCAGTGCACAGGACGGACATTAGCCGAGCCGAGCGACAGAAAGATAGAGATGGCGGATAAAAAACAAAAGAGGAAAACGTCTGCAAGAAGTAGGACCCGTGTAAATATCGGATCAGCTTTCCAGCGCTGGAGAGAACTCAAGGAGCGGAAGGCCTGCGATCGGACGCCGAGGTTGCTTTGTTTCTTCTCGATAGGTAACACTGTGTCTGCACCGCAATAGCTAAAGTCTGTCTAGTACACTGGACGCGACAAAGCGACTGCTGAAAATCATTTGAAATTTGTGTCAATACGTCATGAATGGAACGCAGCAGCAGTTTTGCTTTGTTTCACAGAACTAATCCGTTGCCTGGGTTGCATACGTATGTGTGGGGCGAAGCTATCAAAATAGGGGCGAGACCCTTTTGGGGTAGGGGCGTGTTTGTTTTGGTGATTTCAAATGTCAACATTGGCTACCAGAAATCGCTTACCCCACCTTTAACTCTGTTGTCGCGAGTTGTTTTTCATATCCGCGAGATGAAGGAACCCCAATATTGTAATATTTAGCTCCTGGCATGCGAATTTTACCAAGGGAACCCCACCCAAAAACTTGTATTTTACCTCCCCGGAACACAAGGACCCCCCTTGAAACTCCATTGGGCTAGTTTTGGGCTAATTTTGAGTAGCAATTCATAGTTTTCACGTGACGTCACACCCTTACAGGAACGCCCACATAAAGGGGCAAAACAAGGCTTTCCTCCACTGACCATCATTTATTTTATGAGGTTTGCATTAAGTGGTAATGTAGTAAGACAGTGATATTTAAAGGCCAAATTCAGTATTCACCTTATTGATTATGCGTACTCTGCACAGGCAAGCAGATGAACCCAGAATATAAATGCAATCGCGAAATTTAATATTAAATATTTTCCCATAGAAAACCGTTATAAAGAAAGCACTTAACCATTCAGCGCATTGCGTTCATGTTCTAGGCTCATTTGCTTGTCTGTATAAAGCATGCATCGTCAATAAGATGTGTACTAATTTCATCTTTTAATATCACTGTTTTAAAGGCACTTTAAGTGTTTTCACATGAAATGTTTTAGAATGTACCGCTGTTTTTAGTGATTGAAATATTGCGGCGGGTGATTTATATGGATTGCTAATGGCCAAAACTTGCAGTTTGTTCACATATCTTTGTTTTATACTTTTGAGAGGTGATCTAAATATTTTTGGATTTAAACAGATGGAAAATCGGCAGGCTTGTGCTGCAGTTCTATGGATGTTTTGCCCGTCAGGTGTTCGAGCCAGTCACAGACTGAAAACTATGAATTGGGCAGGTTTTGTTGTGAAAACCTGGCAACCCTGATTATGATTTTCAGAGTGACGCTTCAGTTTTTAACGGTGAAAGAGCGTGAGGTAAGATGTAAGCAGCTAAACATTTAATATTTGATAACCGGTTATACAATAGAAATGTTAAATATCCAACACAGTGATATCCTGTGACGCAAACTACTCAGCAATTTTGTCAAAATTTCGCTGTTTTTGAATTTAAAATAGGAGGAATAATTTACGTGATTCATGTATTTCATAGTGCAATGTGACATGACAAGAAACATTTCGCCGTTTTGCGTTTTGAACGTATGTACACACCCAGCAAACACAGAACGTTCCCCCGAACTTGACTTTACTGGTTACTTTTTTGAGAACATTCTCCAAACGTACAGGAAACAGGAAGTTTATGTCAAGAAAACTTTAACGGCTAACCAACAGTAAACGTTCTGGAACTCATCGTCTAACATTCAAAGAACGTTCTGGGAACGCTGAAGCATTTTTATTTGTATTTAAAAATTAAAATATTATTTGCAAATAGTTCAAATTGATTACAAAAAGTTTTCTTTCTTTTTTATTTATTTCCTTAAAACCATTTAAATCCTTTATTTGATTCCTTTAAAGACAATTACAATACACATAACGTCAAATTCTGCAGCTGAATGAATGCGCGACTCTCTGCTTACGTAGTAAGTCTTACTTTTAAAGGGGTCATATAATGCTATATGCACTTTTACAAGTTGTTTGAACTGAAATGTGTGTTGGCAGTGTGTGTACACAACCACCCTAAAATGATAAAAATCCACCCAGTGGTTTTATGTTGAAGGGAATGTGCCCCCGATCTACATAAATGCGTCTATGTTCGCTCGAACCATTCGTGATCCAGCCTCATCTACAGAAGAAGTGAGTCTAAGGTTTTTTTAATGAATCTTTGCAAATCGCCTTTCCTAATAATGTGCTAATTAGCAAACTATGTTACAGACTTTTCATTAAGACCCTAAAGAATCATATCAGCTTGTGGAAAATGGGCATCCTATAACCCCTTTAACTGTTTTACAGTCCATTTTGGGATTGAACATACAGTCCATTTGAGTCTGTTCTAGAAGCGCAGTAACTGTGAGATTTTAACAGGAGAAGAAAGCAGCAGCAGATCAAATGTCGTCCACCGTGAAGTCAGTTGTGGTCACGGTCTGACGTCAGCGCTTACTGACGCCTCAGCTGAAAATCTAGGTCATATTTAAATCTTTGAAATCTATGTCCTTCAGAGCAGCAAATATGGATTACTTTTAAATTTTGCTTCCCATCTCTCTCCACTGGTTTCGGCCTCTTCCTCAGCTCCCCTATGTGTGCCATGCCTAAAAATATCCCCTGCACTTCAAAGAGATGTTAAGTGTCTTCCAGCTACATCCAGAAACATTAGAGACAGACACAGAGAGGAAACTGATAGCTGCCGGCTGTTAAATGGTTTGACAAAAGCACATAATGGAAAATGGGCCCTGATTAAACAAAGTGATCAGCAGTTAGGCTTAGATTTTAATGCAAAGCGAATGGAGTGCCTAAACCCCTCTTAACTGTGGTAAAACTGTTGAGATTTAACAAGTGCCTGCACAGATTTACCACTATCATTTATATTTGGAAAGTGGGTAAATTATAAAACTAACCAAGGGGTTTGACTGGTTAGCATGGTCCAGTTAGCTGGTGACTACTTCATCTGGCTGCAAAGAGCATCTTTCTATACTGATGGCCATTCAGATGTAGCATAATCTGAAGAAATAACATTTTGCAAGCAACAATGAAATCTTATAGTAATATTTAATTAATACCTAATTCTTTCTTAAAAGGCTAATTGCACAACGTTTCCAGCTTGCTTGTGACTGGGTTAATGTATAAAAAGCATATTAAATTGACAATACAAACATACTTTTTGCATCCCAAAGGTTGTGGGTTCGAGTCTCGTACCGGCAGGGATTGTAGGTGGGGGGAGTGACTGTACAGCGCTCTCTCCACCTTCAGTACCACGACTGAGGTGCCCTTGAGCAAGGCACCGAACCCCCAACTGCTCCCCGGGCGCCGCAGCATAAATGGCTGCCCACTGCTCTGGGTGTGTGTTCACGGTGTGTGTGTGTTCACTGCTGTGTGTGTGCACTTTGGATGGGTAAATGCAGAGCACTAATTCCGAGTATGGGTCACCATACTTGGCCACATGTCATGTCACGAATACTTTTTGCATCTTTACAAACTGTAATACTTCTTTTTACATGACTTTATTAACATTCATAAACTATACTAATGATAACCACACTCGCTGTACATTTTATAGACACACTCACAAAGGGGAAGAATATGATAAAAAAGGTTTGATTTGATTCATTATTATTATTATTATTATTATTATTATTATTAGTTTGGTTTAATTTAGTAATTTGAATATTAACAATATAGTTTTATTATTATTATTATTTCATTTTGAATAATAATGTTAATATTAATAATAATAAATCAAGTATAATCAATAATAATAATTCTACCGATTAATATAGTATTAATTAAATAAATAAAAGTTTTTTTACATCGTGTTTTTTTTTTTTTTACAAAGGTTCATTTACATCGTGTAAATGATATCGTGGAGTCCTTAGATAAGAAACAACACTATGCATGTCTTTTTATTGACCTATGAAAAAGGCCTGTAAAACCATGGACCACAACATATTATTAGATAGGCTTAGATGGGTAGGATTATCTGAAAATTTTATTTTATGGTTCACTGCTTATTTAAAGGGTTGAACCCAATTAAGGGAGTCCCACAAGGATCTGTGTTGGGGCCGTTATTATTCAGTATATATATAAATTGCCTTGATTTTAATATTGATAATGCAAGGTTCCATTTCTACGCAGATGACACTCTTTTACTGTTCAGCTTCTTCTAAGCAACAACCTATGGCTTCCTTACAATCTGTTTTTGATATGATCCAAAATAGGTTCTGTGCTTTTAAATGTTGAAAAAACAAAATGCATGTTATTTTCAAATTCTAGAACTTCTTCAGAGTACTCTACTGTCCTTCAAACCTCTCAGGGAAGCCAAATAACCTCAGTGTCAGAGTACAAATATCTGGGTATTATCATTGATAACATGCTACTTTTCGGTTCTCACATTAAGTATTTGAGAAAGGGTTTTACATTAGATATGTCATGTTTTTCATTTAATGTGAGGAAAACATTTGTGTTTACCAGTTCTCGATTACGGGGATGTAGTTTATCAGCATGCCCTCTCTTACCTTCTCTCCTCCTTGGATGCTTTGTACCATGGTGCTCTAAGATTTATAACTGACTGTAAATTTTCAACTCATCATTGTGAATTATATAAAAGAGTTGCATGGCCTTAAGTATTCAGAGAAAAAAATGCATTGGCATCTGTTGATATATAAGGCAATCTTGGGTCATTTGCCATCTTATCTCTGTTGTCTCATACAAAGGACTTTCTTTGGAAATTATTCATTACGTTCTCAATCAAATTATAATCTATGTGTGCCCCTTGTTAGAACTGAGCTCGGTAAAGCCTCTTTTAAATATGCCTCCACTTTAGATTGGAATCTCCTCCAAAAGGAGATGAAGTTACAAAACTTGGTGTCTTATAATTATTTTAAGTCTTTATTATGTCACCTAGAGAGAAACTTAATGGCGTGTAATTGATTTTAATCCTGTTATATGTTTGGTTTTGTATTGTATGTTGTAACCATGTTGTTTATTTGTATGTACAAACTTGGCTGCCTATCTTGGCCCGGGACACTCCTGGAAAAGAGATTTTAATCACAGTGAGTCTTTTCCTGGTTAAATAAAGGTAATGTAATGAACATAAAAAAATCCTTAAAGGACATTCTCTGCAGTTTTCATAAGATTCACCCAACTTCCTGTTGTATTGATTTGTGAGTGTGTTCCTATCTATTTTAAGCTGTTCTCTTCACCTTCACAGTACCCTGTTCTCTCCCCTCATCCTCTTGTTTATGTAAAAAGGTGATTTAATGTTTTTACAAAGCGTGAGTGCCTGCATATAATTCACACCATGGTTTGTATTTGTCATCAGCGGAATAAGACAAATGGCAGAAGTGACTGATAAGTGCATGCTAATGAGTGGAAAACCCTTTTAGGGATGAAACGGGATGTGCCACGGTGATGACATCAGAGCATCAAACATACACTACCAGCAAATCGCTGAGTTTAGTACATGCATTCATGACTCATCTGAGCTGCCTGAATTTATTTACTTGTGTGTCTGACACAGAGACAACGCATGAATTCATAAGAACCAGAAACTAAACTTTGACTGGTCCTAGTCTTTTGACAATTTGCAGCGCATTCTGCTTTTTTTAAACGGTTATACAATTGCCCATATAGGTGTCACACATAACGAAATTTACAAGGCAAACAAAAGATAAAAACACAATGACATTAAGCCAAAACCAAACAGAATTAAGACTTTACTCAAAGAATTTACTTTACTCACACTGAGTCACTCACATGCCAGCAAAAGTTTGAAAAATCTCGACACTGCGCCTTTTGATTAGAATAATTTCCGCTGAGTTTTTAACTTTTTTTGCTTTGTAAATTTTGTTGTGTTGTGCACCATACATTTAAGGACTAAATTTTACCACAGTAATAGACCAGCATAAAAAAACACATAACACATAAACAAAATAGTGTGCATGAATGCTTGTACAAAACTTAGCATCAAAATTGTAATAGAAATTTCTCTATGTTCCAAAAGTTATCTTTCAAAAATCTGAAAACGTTGTCATTTTGGCATCTAAAATTCTCCCCTGGGTTATTATAGATAACTTAAACTGAAACTAAAATGAAAACCATTAAAAAACATTTTCATACTTGAAAAAAAAAAAAAAAAAAAAAACTGAAATAGAATAGAAAAACTTTTTATTTCAGCTAGTTGCCAAGGCAACATTTCTCATTTTGATTTAGTTTAATTTGATGTACTAAAATAACTAAAACTAAAATAAAAATTCAAAAATGACAAAAACACTACAAAATTACTAAAACTAAAATAATAGTATATCAATGATACTAAAATAACACTGATTGTATGCGGTGTTGTTATTGTTATTTAAAACTAAAATGATTAAAAATCATTTTCAGTAACTGTAATAAAGCGGAAACAAAATATTTATTTATTTATTCATGTATTAATAATAGTAATAATTGAATTGAATAATAATAATAATAATGAATAAAATAAAATCAAACCAATAATAATAAATTAAATAAATAATAATATAAAAATATAAATATTACATAAAAAACTGAAAAAACTTAAACAAAAGAAATGTTAGAAATGTTGCTATGGCAACTAACTGAAAAAATACGTTTAAGTTGAATTACTACAATAATTATTAAAACTTAAATAAAAATACATTTTTTAAATAAAAAATGATAAAAGTACATAGTAAAATTACTAAAATGTAAACTAAAATGAAAACTGAAATTATAAAATAAAAACGAACTCCAAATATTAATAAATACAATTATATGAAATTATATAAAATAACACTGATTTTCTCTAATAAGTGCTCATTTCAACCCACTAATCTTCCTGATTCATGTTTGGAAAACCTGTTTGCAAACAGTCATTATATTAGCAATACTGTGATGCCATTTGGTGAAGCTTGTGTTGCAGAAATCACATTTTAATAGATAAAATGGTGTTGAATTAGATGTTGCACCCCTTGTGAGTATCCCGGGATTGAGGCAGAGAATCCAGAACATGTTGGCAGTCTCTCTCAAGCACTAAACTAGTCAAAGCAATAGATTTTGTGAGCCATCCAAGTAATATCAGGTTTTACAATGCATTTTTGGAGCGTGCTGTAAGACTATATCTGTAGCGATGATTATAGAAAAGCAAACTCACCGTGTCCCTCTCAAACACGTGAGTGACGTGCCGTGCCGTTGAGGTCATGTTGTAAAGGGCAGATGGGGGCCGCAGAGTTTGGCAGGTGTAGAATCAGATGGCAGACAAGAGGGCGAGCTGAAGCCCTGCCAAACGCTGGCGCTGCCAGGACCGCAGATCACAGCCTACAGTTCATCTGTGGACCCGAGGGCCCGGGATCTGCCATAAAACGACACATAAAACTGCATTTATACTGTCGATATTTGGCATACTGTCGATTGGATCTGTAAAGAAAGAGAAACACACATCATATCTGATTTCATCTGATCTGGGCCATCGTCACACCACAGGTTGCAATGCATGTCAAATTACGGTAACCCATACGGTGTGTTTTATTTAATTATGCTCCATATGGGAAGCCAAAAATGACAAAAGACAGCGAAATAGCATACACATGTGCAAAATAAGCAAATAGTGTAGTACAGATCATTTTTGTCATATTCAAAATGTCACATAAGAATGCATTTGGTTGCACTGCAGAGTACTGAAAAATAAAATAAAATAAAAAAAACTGACAATGTCAGAATAAGCTGTCCCTATGTGTCACTTAAAAATGAATTTGGTTATATTCAATGCATTGCACTGCATTGAATATAAATTGAAAATAAACTGTAATAAATAAAATGAAATGTAGTATTAAAATAAAATAAAATAAAATCAGTTTGAGCAGATTTTTAGGGGGTTGTTATATCTGTTTTCAGATTAACCTGTTTTTCACGTAATAAATGAATTTGGTTGGTTGCATTGAATTGCACTGCATTGATTATAAATTAAATACTAATATAAAAACTAAAATAGATTTTGGGGTTAATTATATCTTTTAGATTAACCTGTCCCAAAATGTCACATAAAAATGAATTTAGTTGGTTGCATTGCAGTGAAAAAATACAATAAAAAAATAAAACAGTTTGGGCAGATAAATTTTGGGGTTTTGTCATATGTAAACAGATGGGAAATATGAGAAAATAAATCTCTGCTTTAGGCTTTGTGATGTAAATGCACCCAGAGAGTCTCAGAGCTTACAGAAGTCTGTCTTGCACCTAAAATAAACGTTTTTCAATGAGTTATTAAACCATTAAAAGAGCAACGCAGCATTCTGAATGCGCACAAACTCTTGCATTCAATCAAAACGAGGCTCGTCTTAAGATGCACGTGGATTAGAGGCGTGAGGTACTTAAGGTTTATTTTGGGGTTGAAAAAACAACTCCAAATCAGAGCGCTATCAGCTCATAAACAACAGTCTTGCATATGCAGCGGAAGCGAAAAAGAGGTGATTATATCATTGAGTCTAACAATAAGGACCGCAGTCCATTACAAATAACGTCATACTAGAAACCAAATCCACAGTCAATTAGTTTTGTTCATGCTCTGAATGGACTAAGCGCACTCATGAAAATAAAGATAATTGAACGTTTATGCCCGTGCAGAATCCCTGTCTCTGTTATTAACACTTACTGTCTCATGTCATTTTCTTCAACAAAAAGTGCAGAATGTGACAAGGATTTACTCACAGAAACATCTCTCCTCTCCGTAGATCACAAAACTTCATTTCACGGTTATTAAGTTCATTACGGCTGTCGTGCTTGAACGGTCTGGAGCGACTTTCGGAGAGGTGAGAGCCGAGACATTAAAAGAGCTAATAAAGGCCAAACAGACGCAAACATCAAGTAAGACGCTTTATGAAAAGCACAGCAAACCTGTGGGACATTATTTAGCTTACGTGGATCATTATTTGGCCAATAAACTCAATAGCATATGGTTCAAAATAGCTCATACTTATGGTTAGTGGTTAGAATAAATGCCTAACCTTAAACAAATATTTCACACAAAAATGAAAAATTGCTGAAAATGTACTCACCCTCAGGCCATCCAAGATGTAGATGAGTTTGTTTCTTCATCTGAGCATATTTGGAGAAATGTAGCATTCCATCACTTGCTCACCAATAAATCCTATAGCACTATATAAATAACGGTGACTTGACTTGACTTAAACTGTTGCGTACAGCTTAAATTCAAGTCTCTATCCATAATATTGCTTCCTCCAGTGAAAAAGTTGTCTCATCTGAATCAGGAGAGCAATAAGAACAGATCAAGCACAGTTTACAAGCAAAAACAGTTCTGAACAAATATGTTGGGGATTTTGATGTGAGAGACATCAGGAGATGGACTTTTTGACTGGATTATGGACTCATATCTTGACCAGAAGCAACGGTTTAAAGTTAAAATGTCTTAATGATGGATTTGTTTCTTACAAACATGCAGACTTTCCCTTCACAAGACATACAAGGCATTAACTGATGGACTGGAGTGGTGTGGATTACTTGTGGATTATTGTGATGTTTTTATCAGCTGTTTGGACGCTCATTCTGACGGCACCCATTCACATCCATTGGTAATGCAAGTGATGCAATGCTACATTTCTCCAAATCTGTTCCTTAAAGTATTAAACTTCTGAGTTTAGTCTGACCTAAAAAGCAGATAATTCACGCTACTGAAAAATACGTTTACTTACCTACTCCCTTGAAACAGTCATCAAAGTTCAGTTCATAAAGCCTCCACTGAGAGACACACAATAGGCTGTGTTTCGTCTCAATGGCCCTTTGAGAAGGAGCAAAGAGTGTTACTCTATTGATGTAAAGGTTATTCAATTACAGTCGCTCTGAAAGTACAGATACAAAGAGAGGTGCAAAAGTGAGAGAAAGGAAAAGGACAAGAGAAAACAAAGGATAAAATAAATCACAGCAGATTTGAAATGAAGAAAAGGGCATTTGAGGTGACCTTTAAACAGCACTAATAAGTTTGTGTGTGGCTCTATAATGCTAGTGTCAGTCTCAGACATGCTCATGGATCACCTACAGACCGATTACTGACTGACTGATGCATGCTGCACACAAAAAGGAAATCTGTCTGGTTTTACGCAATTTCTGGGAATGAAGATGCACAGGTTTTTATCAGTCTGTCAGGAAACTAAAGGCATGTTTGCAAGTTCCCAGGTTGTTACTGTGAGTGTTTCTGAAGAGGAACTGGTTGATGGATTTGCCAAAGTTGCATCAAATCTTTTATAGATTTTTTTTTTTGTCTTTTGTTAAGTCTTGTTAGCGCGTTCTGGCTTATACGTAACATCTTTTATAGATGAAGCCAGAACAAGCAGAAAAGATTTTATGGGTGCTTTATATCTCACTATAAGAAATGTCCTGGTCATATTTTGATTAGGCACATTTTCACCCCAAATTCTCATTATTACATTATTGCATTTAATTTAAAACTAAATTTTGGTGTTTTAACTAATTTTAGATTTACCTGTCCCTAAATGTGACATAAAAATGAATTTAGTTGGTTGCATTGAAATGCAGCGCTTTGAAAATAATAAAATAAAATAATTTGGTTGTTTGCATTGCATTACATTAAATATAAATGTAAAATATAAATACATGAAAAATTAATGTAATATAAATGTAAATAAAATCTCATTGGTGCATTACATTGCATTAATAAAATAAAATAACACTGAACTGCATTGATAAATAATAATAAATAAATAAATAAATAAAAAATAAAAACAGTTTGGCCAAATCAATTTGGGAGGTTTGTTAAATCCGATTTCAGATTAACCTGTCCCTAAATGTCACATAAAAATGAATTTGGTTGGTTGGATTGCATTAAATTAAATATAAATGTAAAATAAAATTAAATAAAAAAAAATTCTCATTACTGTATTACATTGCATTGCATTGATAAAATAAAATTCTCATTACTGCATTGCTAAAGAAAATAATTATCATTACTGGATTACATTGCATTGATAAAATAAAATAATAATAAAAAAAAATTAGTTTACCGCATCAAATATTATTATAATTTATACTTTGCAATCATACTTTACAGCAAATAAACAGACAATTAGTAGAGGTGGGAGTTAAATTCACCCTCGCAGAGAGTCTGGGTACATGAGGATACACCAGTACTAACACTTTTACCCAGCATTCACAGTCCTGCTGGAGGACAGAACATTCTCTTCACGTTTTTCATCTTCAGAAGAAAGCAGCAGGTCCCGCATCTCTTTGCTTTCACCTGTGCGGATGCTCTAATTTAACTGCTATTTACAAGGCAAGCTTTCAGCCCAAGGTTTGGACAGACAGGATCCATCTGTACTGAATACTAAAAGCCTGATGCCGCTGTGTCTGTCAGGCAGCAGCAGTCATCAGATATTCAGGCCGTGTTAGTATGTGCTGGTACCAGTGCGGTGCAAGACAGACTGAAGCGTCTGCCCACCTTTGATGTCCAGGAGGAATCGCAAACCTGCTTTTCCTTTTTTATCCCCACCCGCTTTTTTGAACAAGGGTGTTTCAAGGTGAACATAAGTATTTCTACCTGATGTCCAGAATGAAATAGCTGCAGCATACAATACACTGAATTCTGCCTACGTACTACCATTTAAAAAAGTTGTATGTGAAGGAGCCATTATTTGACAGCTAACATTTCAAGCAATCATATGCTACATTGTTCACAGTGTTACAAGTCAGTGATGACCAATTATAAACTTTAAAAAAAGCATATTTTGAATTTTTAAATAACATTTGTAAAAAAAAAACAATAATAACATGAATGAAATAATATAAAAGACAATAATACTAATATTATACTTTATTATAATACATATGTGTATTTTTACTTAAAATAAAAAAATGTGAAATAATATAATAAACATTTCAAATAGTGTATGCAATCAATTTACTTTAAAATTAAAGTGGATTGGATGGATGGATGTATAGGATAGGATGGATGGATGGATGTATAGGATAGGATGGATGGATGGATGGATAGGATGGATGGATAGGATGGATGGATGGATGGATGGATGATTGGATGATTGGGATGTATAGGATAGGATGGATGGATGGATGGATGATTGGATTGGATAGATAGATAGATAGATAAATAGATAGATAGATAGATAGATAGATAGATAGATAGATAGATAGATTGGATGGATGGATGGATAGGATGGATGATTGGATGGATTGGATGGATGGATGGATGATGGATGATTGGATGGATAGATAGATAGATAGATAGATAGATGGATGGATGGATGGATGGATGGATTGGATGGATGGATGGATGGATGGATAGGATGGATGATTGGATGGGATGGATGGATAGATAGATAGATAGATAGATAGATAGACAGACATTTAAGTTTTTGCAAATTAGTATCAATATCAACTTTGAAATTAAAATGGATAAAGAGAATCAATAATTTCAAACTGTATATTCTAGAGAATTAGTAGAAGTAGATATAAGTACTATAATAGTATAGTATTTACTCACAACCTTTTTCATTTCCCATCTATCATTCAATTGCTCTTCCTCATGTTTCCATTCTCCTTCCTGCTTCCTAATCACATACTTTAATTTCCTGGTTTGGGAGAAGGATTTTGACCTCTGTTAACCTCGCGCTCTGTAATGGCTGACAGATCAAGTGGCTGATGCATCAGCATAATCTCTGGGAAATAGACAGAAGGCATTAGTTTGCAGGTACTTCTGAAATCTAATCCCACCTTTGCTCTTCTGTGCATCTGGAGAACTGAAATGTTCCCAGCTGGGAAGATGATTCGACCTCATTGTAATATA
The DNA here is from genome assembly GCF_001515605.1 of Sinocyclocheilus anshuiensis. Classification (NCBI taxonomy): domain Eukaryota; kingdom Metazoa; phylum Chordata; class Actinopteri; order Cypriniformes; family Cyprinidae; genus Sinocyclocheilus; species Sinocyclocheilus anshuiensis. Next base: position 507,503 of record NW_015546129.1, on the reverse strand, counting down.
TTTGATTTCATCAGAATACAAGACTACTTTTGAATGGCCATCAGTGGATAAATACTATTGTTGCATGCAAAATAAATGCTTTTGGTTGTTGCATTGCATCTGATTTTTTTTCAGCATCCTATGCTATGCGTGATGATTTTTAAGACGCTAAGTAAAATTAAAAGTTGAAAACACACCCCAAAACCCTTTTGTTTTGTTCCATTGAGCTACTTAGGACTGTTTTTGAACGCAAGAACTCGTCCTGTGTGAACCATTGTTATTTTAGTATCATTTAGATACTATTATAGGTTTACTGAATATTTTGAATTAGTTTTTAGTTTTGTATTTTCTGATTTTATTTTAATTTGAATGAAAGTCATTTTGTTTTGTTTCTGCCATTTTATTAGTTTTTTATGTCTATAGTTTTTATTCATTTTATTTTAGATTGTTACTAATTTAATTATATATAATAATATTAATTCTATAAATGTATCTATATAAAATGTATATTATATTTTATTTTCATATCAATATTATATTATATATTACATTATATTATATATTTATATTTAAAAAGTTAAACAATACACACGTTTCAAACAGTACATGAAAACAAGTATCAAACAAGTATTTTATTTCAAGTAAAGAATTTTTTTAATGGTTTTAGTTTTAGTTTACTATAATAACCCTGTTGTGAATTCCCTAACGTTGCAATTTGACAAACATTTCGGTTCGTATGCTGGACTAGATTGCTGATCTAAATCTTGAGGGCCAAATAATAGATTAAAAAATCTTTCAATTATTGTTATTACTCACAAAAATAAACCACATATTCAAACACTAGTGCAGGCCAAAAACAACATCTCAGCTCATTCATTCTGAGACCGCAGCAGCATCGCTAACATCAGTCATCACTAGCGGAACGGGAGAGAGATGAACCCACAGTGCGTAGTGTGTTGTTAAGGCTCCATGGGAGAAAAAATAAATATGCAACATATTTTATATGGCCAGGACAAACAACTGTGATTCACATACAAACATTTACTCTGCGTACAACGTTCTGGTGAAGTGATTATGAGTCTGTTAAATCAAAAAATAATCCTTGGTGGTTGAACTCAATTTACTGTATAATATCTATGCATTCATGAACTTCTTGGCTCTGTTCTGAAATTTTGTGAGCTGCCTACATTGGAAACATTTTAATGGAATGTTTCACCCAAAAATGAAAATTTGCTGAAAATGTACTCACACTCAGGCCATCGAAGACGTAGGTGAGTTTGTTTCTTCAGATAATCTAGTAGACTGCACATTTTAGAGAATTACATCAACTGAAAGTAAAGAAATCAAGAACAATCTGTTTCTCCCCATTTTTCTAGTGTAGAGTGTTTCAAATCATTTCATTAGCATGCTGCCTTAATGTCAGTGTAGGCAGTAGTAGACAGCAACACGGCTCACTAGGTTTCATAACAGAGCTCTTGTAATGCTAAACAGAGTGTGGAGAACCCCAGTTTTTTTTTTTTAATGCATGACATAGCAGTTTTTCTTGTGCATCTCTGACCGAGGGGTGAACAATGTGTCCTCTGGAGCATATCTGCTGCATTCTGAAACAGCGGACCTGTCCTTTCTCACGCTAACGAGCTAATGTAAACATGCAACTCAAACAGGAAGTCAAGGAGTTTGCAGTGACCGAGTAAAGCTGCTCTGGCTCCTTTTGTGTGCTGCTGGAATATAAAGGACGTGCCATTTACTTTACAAATGCATTTAAATATCAGTGCATTGACCAAAATTGCAACATTATCTTAAACTAGTCTTATCAGCCATTTTTGCTCCCAAATTCCAGCCAAAAACTGAATTAAGCTATAAACTTTAGTTAACTGCATAGCTCTGCATCTCTGGTGACTCCAAGGTTTAGGACTTTTAAACTAGCCTCAGGTGGTTTGCTGGTCTCTGCTAGACAACAAGATGGTTTCCATTGGTTAAACTGTCTGGTTTGAAACATTTTAAGGTGTTTTAGCCATTTTTTTTATCTGGTCAGGATTTTAGACCAGTTAGCTGTCCAACTACACCAGCTTGGTCAGGTTGTGAGACCAGCTAAAACCAGGATGGTTTCCATTGGTCAACCCGGTCTGGTTTAAAAGATTTTGAGAAGTTTTAGCTATTTGTTAACTGGTCAGGATAGTAGACCAGTTGGCTGTCCTAAACCAGCTTGGCCAGGCTATGAGACCAGCTAAGACATGGGTGGTTTCCATTGGTCAAACTGGTCTGGCTTAAAAGATTTAGAGGGGTTTAGTCATTTGTCATTTGGCCAGGATGGTAGACCAGTTGGCCGTCCAGCTAAACCAGCTTGACCAACTAAAACCAACGAAAGACCAGATGAAGCGCATTTACTTTGTCTTTTGAACCGAAATTGCATCCACCTCAATTTGTTTGAAATGCAATCATTTGCAACATAATGACCGTATGATTTAAGGTATGATTAGTTCTCCATTTTCACCAGATTATTGCTGCATTCAAGTCCTCTTTGGGAAGTTTGCATTTCTGAACTCGGAAGTCATAATTCAAGTAATTTTCATTGGGCAATTTAATATTTCTTTCTCTCTTTTTGACAAAATTACTGACAAATACATCAAGCTTTTTTAGCATCAATCCAAAAAACGAAGAGGAAAGGATGCAAATTAGGTGTGGAAACTGAATATTATCCTTCTAGTGAATTAAAGGGGTCATATAATGCTACATGCACTTTTACAAGTTGTTTGAACTGAAATGTGTGTTGGCAGTGTGTGTACACAACCACCCTAAAATGATAAAAATCCACCCAGTGTTTTTTTATTAATCTATTAAAATCTTTACCCCTTTCTCAAATCGAGCCGATCTCGAGAGGGGCGGAGTCAGCAGAGCTCATTAACATTTAAAGGAAAAAGCTACAAATCTGCATGATCTGAAAAGAGCTGTTTTTGACAGGGTAAGAAAGGTGTTTTTTACACTAACATTGAGAAATTTTAACCAAACTATGTTACAGACTTTTCATTAAGACCCTAAAGAATCATATCAACTTCTGGAAAATGCGCATCCTATAACCCCTTTAAGGAAAATGTCATTTCAAACCCAACACCTTATAAACCAGCTAAACGACTACTATATTCTAGCATTCTTCATCAACAGTACATAAAATGCAAACTAAATGTTTGGTCAACATTCACTATTACAACTTCCCAAACACTCCCAAAGTCTGTTTTTTTTATGACATGTAAAGCCATTCATCTCATAAATATGGTCATTATGACGCATAATGTGACCTCACCACCAGCACTAATTAATGTAACCAATTAGACTGACATCACAGAGGACTAGAGATGACACAGAACACATACAGTAAACACATCTCATAACATGCTAATAAGAACAGATGATGCAATGAGACATCAAGGCGGAAAAAGAGAGCAAGAGATGCCACAATTACACACAGACAAAACAGTCTTGCCTCACTGGCCATATTATCAAATTTACAAGCTTCTACAACAAAGAGTAATCACTTCAGGCTACAGGGTATTGCACACAAATCAGATTTAGAGTGTCATAAATGCAAACAAAGATAAGTGATTTGTTTGCTTAAACATCAAAGGGCTTATAAATGCAGTCGGCAGCTTGAGTATAAGCACATTAGCAGAGCCCCACAACCAATTATTATTTATTGATTGCACAGAGATGAACATTTAGTACTGAAACAAGAAGATTGAAAATTTTTGCAAAGCGGCTAATTTATTTGACAGTTTGATGTAGTTTTGCATCTGTTTTATATCTATATATGCATACTATAATTAAGATTTTTGTCTAGGTTTTTGAAAGAATTCTCTTATGCTCAATAAGGATGCATTTATTTGATAAAAATACAATAAAAATTACATATTACAATTTAGTACAGCTGTTTTCTATTTTAATATATTTTATATTTATTCCAGTGATGCAAAGCTGAATTTTCAGCATCATATAAAAAGTGATTGGATATCATGGATAATTTTCATGAAGGACATGCAATAAAGGATAAGAAAAACGAAGTATATTAGACAATGAATGTAATGTCACAGAATTAACCTTTAAACTTCAACTCATTAACTACTGGCTAATAGGAGCTATTAACAGGTTGCAAGGCCGAAAGAAAATGGGGCTAAATGCAACAATAAACATAAACCTAATGCCTTTATACCTTTGACTAAAGTCAGCTACACCGAAGCTCAAGGTGAAATATTTTTATATAACTTTCTCAAAACTTTTTTTCTGATATGGTAACCTTAAACTACACCACAAGTTGTTAACAATGATCAATGAAGGGAATAGTATCATTTTTATATGAAACTATTAGATGATCTAATTTCTTTACACAGTCACGACACTATATTTATCTGGCACAAAAACGAAGAGGATCTCGATTAGGGTGACAGCTTTAAATTAAACCCATAAATTCATACTAAATACAACTAATAAACATGGTGTCGATGAACAGCAGCATCAAAACAGATGACGTAAAACGAGTATGTTAATCAGCACTGGTTGATTTACATGTAACTGCGTCTGAGTGATCGTCCCAACTAACATTTAACTTCAATTTGTTCCTTTTGGAAATGTCTTTCTTTCATCTAAAAACATTTTCTACTCCAGTTCTCTCTCGTTTTTGCTGCTCTAGCCGAGAAACTGTTCAGATTTACAGTGCGTATTAAGAGGCGAGTGATTAAAACACTGCCGCCATTTCAGTAACACAAAAGCGGGCGGCTCTATTAGTGTTCTGCCAATCTACTGGGAGACTGAACACTCCAGCTACAAAGAACATGAGTGGCACTGCAGGAGAGAGATAAAAGAGCCGCTGCTGAGATCTCTGCCTTTCTCAAACTGATTTCTGGCATCATCTCGCACGGCCAGGCCGAGAAAAATCAGAAGTCCAACAGGGTTTCTGCAGTTCTGCTCCCAGAGCGATAGCAGACGGATCGAAGTTGAGCTTGAGTGCTGGAAATCCCAGATGTCTGTCTGTCACTCCAGAAAAGTGTGCAGTTTAAATTCAGCCGAGCCTGTCTCTTTGACCAGACCAGATTTCTGAGGTAAACTCCACTGTACACTGTAAAAAATGATTGTGATTTTAACAGTAAAAGACTGTAAAAATGCTACAGTAAAAACCTGTTAACTGGTTAACAGTAAGTTTCCATACTATATACCGTGAATAAATGTAATTACATTAAATGTAATTTTACAGTAAAATATAATGTTGTTAAATTAATGTTTATTGCATTATTTCAGTATCATGTGCGTCACCGTGATAGTGTTTAGTGTTTGTGTGAATGACACTGTGCACCTTCTATATATAAGAACTACACTCCTCAGCTCGTAGAAAAGCTGTTTGTGATGAGCTTTGGTTCATCATGTGACTTTCTCATCACCACCTGTTTTTAGTGTTTATTACTGCATTACAATGGTTCAATACAGATATTAACATTTCAATATGTTGGTTTATTAACATTACATCAGTTAATGAAATACGGTATTTTATTGTGAATTTAAGTTAAGTCTGTAAAACCTAAAATGTTGCTACCATATTTTTTACGGTGAAGTTCTGGCAACCACAGCTGCCGGTATTTTACCGTAAATGTCACAGTTTTTTTTTTTACAGTGTAGAGATCGCCTATCTGAGAGAACTGCACATACAACTCCACATTACACCACAGTGCGTTCAATGTATTTAACATATTCTTTGCATAATTAGTTCAAAATATGTTCATTTATATTAATAATAATTTGAATTACAGATATGTTGTATGAGAGAAACCAGGTTGACTTAAAAGTACCATGGTATTTTGTACAAAATAACATTGGAATAATTTGAAATATAATACCATTTCAAATAAATGCTGTTCTTTTGAACGTTCTATTCATCAAAAATCATCTGTATCATGGTTTCCTACAAAAACACGAAGCATCAACTGTTTTTAACACTGATAATAATAAGTGTTTCTTGAGCAGAAAATCAGCATATTAGAATGATTTCTGAAGGATCATGTGACACTGAAGACTGGAGTAATGATGCTGAAAATTCAGCTTTGAAATCACAGGAATAAATTACATTTTACAATATATTCAAATAGAAAAGTTATTTTAAATTGTAACAATATTTTACAATATTATTGCTTTACTGTATTTTTTATCAAATAAATGCAGCCTTGGTGAGCAGAAGAGACTTTGAATGGTGGTTTACCTTAGGGTACCATAAAAATACCATGGTGCGAATATAGTAATCACAATACTATGGCATTTTATTGCATTTTTAAGCTTGTATAATGTTTTTGGACATGTGCCATGAAAATACTATGGTATCAACATGGTAAATTACATTTCTTTGGCCTTTTTGGACATGTACCATGGTAAAAACATTAGAGTACCATAAGAATCAGTTAGAAAACGGACCAAAAAGTGCCATTGTATTACCATGTGATACTATCACTGTACCATGGTACCGCCTACTCTTTTTTTTTTAATAAAAGCAAGTGAACATATTTGTAAAATATACTTCCTGCACGTCTTCTTTCTTTTCACAGCCTTCATCTGTCTGTTTTTCATATGAACACACATGTAATGAGACACATGACTGCGGAAGGGGGAACAATATATATGGCAATCAAAAGAGTTATTTATAATTTTCATCATACATTTTTATTCATAGTATGCTAGCGTCTTTCCCCTCTAAAAATCATCACAGAAAAATGGTTGGGAATAACAGAATATTACTCTGCAGTGTTGGAAGGCTGCTGGGAAAGCGTGCTGAAATATTAATGGCAGCTGAAATACCGAGCCTGTCTTTAGTGAAAAGTTTTCAGCAGCACTGCTGCTGTGTCTATAGAAGGCTGTTTACCACTTAATAATACAACATGTGCATTTCAGAATCAGAACGTGTGGAGAGCTACACGCTAACAAGTGCTTCAAATGTGAACACACACACACACACACACACACACACACACACTTTCTTGTAGCGACTGTCACTTTAGACGCCCCCCCTTATCTGCCAAATGAGCCAAACAAAATGAATTGAGAAAGACTGCTCCTTCTGCCAGCTGACAGGCCGGCTTAATTGAAACTATCAATCACAATTCCTCTACATATTACACACACACACACAAGTGTTCCCATCATATAAATCAAACACACATGCTCCGTTCCTGAAGCTATGAGCTGCCTATACTGCCTACACAGATGGCTACAAATAGAATCTGAAAGTGAACAACTTGCTCTACATAGGCAGCAACTCTTACGTCATACAAATAGCATACAAGTCACGGTGAGACCTGAGGTTCAATTGATTTCAATAATTTGCCATTAACATGCTGCTAATGACATGGAAATCTAAAAATACACTATATCACACATAAATATTGGGTAAAATCATGTGTGTTTAATTAGCCTGAACTATTTTTTTTTATTACGGACGCACGATTGGTTATCGGCCGATATTGGCTGACTTTCTTTAATTTATAGATCAATATTAGATATGTAATTGTGCATTTCCTCTAATTTTACATTTAGATTACTTTTGCAGAACAACTAACACTTGCTTATGTTAATCTTTAAAAGTAGGCTACTAATAATTCACCTTGATAAACGTAATCTTTAGCATATCTCAAAATGAATATGAAAACGTAATATTATTATAGAATTGTACATTTTTGAATGTATCTTTATATTTTTCTCAATTAATATTTACATATTGAAAATGTATATAGAGTATTATCAATATATTCATGTTTAGTAAATATTTATTTAAAATTTACATGTAGATATGCATTTTTAAAATAACCTTAAATGTAAGTTTGTAAGCAAATCTCACAAATATGAATATATTATATATAATTTTTCTTTCTTTTTTCAAAATATTTAGTATTTAAATACTAAGTAAATATTATTTATTAAAAATAATACATGTAGATATACATTTGTATTTAAATATTGTGTGTGTGTATAGGTATCAGCCAAAATGTAAAAAATTTGCCAAAATGAGGTATCATAGAAGCAATAGTCTTTAAAAACTGCCTGTGCACCATAAAATGTTGCCTACGTAGGCAGCTCACTATGTTTGGAACAGAGTCACACTCTTTTTGTGTTCTTTTCCCAGTAGACCCATATCCATTTTCATCACAGAGCACGGCATCAAATATGAATGAAAACATGCAACTCCGACACAGTGTTTAAATAGAACCCGAAGCATCTCCGCAGGGATTGACAGATGCAGACAAGACTGCACTGCCATCGCAGGATGGAGAGAACAAGAAAGCAAAAGGAAGAGTGCATCCCCACTCTCTGGAGAGGAAAGGGTTAACCCCATTACAACAAACCAATCAGAGCAGGGAGCAACACTGCAAAACCGCCGCAGTGAGTGAGAGAGGGAGACTAAATAGAGAACGAGTGAACGAGAGATAGAGAGAAGGGGACAAGCAAGGATGAGGAGGCGCAACAGAGGGGTGCAACGGCAACACGTCAATGCAACACAGTTTGAAGAGAGCGTGTGTGATCAAGACGCTAGACAGTGAAGGAAACAGTTAGCAGGACAGTAGATCAAAGTCAGAGGACGTCTGTTTCACTCCGCTGACACTGCTGACAGTTCCCACGGGCAGCATTTGATTCATGCTCCTCAGGGGGGACATGCAACGGCTGCAAAAGTGTGTGCAGAAGATGCACTTGTGGATCTCAGATGATGCTTTGATGAAGCTGTAGCTACTCTACATTGCATGACAGATGAGAACTCTAGGAGCGCAAAGGTAAGCGGGCGATATTGAATAACTCTGGCAATAAAATGGGATTGAACGAGTATGCATGCCACTCAGTTTTTTTTTTATGGATATAAAACCATTGAAACAGTTATAGGCTAATCCAAAGGAGCAGATGTCAAAACTTAGAAGATAGCAGATATATGGCTCCCTGGGCAACACCAGTATCTTTTAGACAGCAATCTATCAAAATTGGAGTTGCCCTAGTAAATCAAACTCAAATAAATAAAAAAATATATATAGAGGAAAATAAAAAGATGCTTATTGCAAGAATGCAACCAAACAGTCAAGATTGAAGGAACCGATGGTAAAAGTTTAAGAATTTGTCATTGAAAACCCCAGTTTGATCTGAGTATATGAGGGGACGTGTCCCCCTCAACGACTACATTTTGTGATTAACTTGCTGCCCGTAAACAACAATCTGACTTTAGTCTATTGATCCACGTCTCCGCTGACAAATTTTGCCCCCAAAACCCAATCGATTCTGTTTACGGTTTCTCCCAATTTGTCAAAGTCTGCTGGACTGTAACATCTGGGAAAAATGTACAGTGTAAAATCTCATTCACGGCTGAAACACGATCACCTCGTTACATGTGATCGAGCCCTATTCTTGCATGGCCGTTGACTGAAAAATGATGTGAGAAAGTACAGACATAAAACAACACATGTGCTTGCGTTACCTTCCCTAAAAGGCATTGCTTTGGAAATGAGTGTTTGTAGATTGTTTCCAAGATGCGTGGGCCCATCCATCAAGATGTACCTTCACATGGACATTAAGCAAGACCAGAGCTTGTGCATTTCCGCAGACCACTCGGGAAAGATGAATGGATAACACATGGAAGTCCTTACTTGATGATGGATTGGATGCAGGCTTAATGAATAATTGATTGTTCACTTATCAATACTTATTGCTTTTTTCTTGGCAGGATTGTAGGATTAAAGAGCTGAAGAAAACTGCTTCCAAAGTGAAGTGCGGCCCATCTTACCCAACTCTCAGGAAGACATGCATTAGCGTTGGGTCTGTCCGGCCCGCAAGGATGTTCCCTAGAGTAGATTTCCCAGGTGAAGACATTCCCATGCACACCACGTTTTAATCATGTGCTTCGGACAATGTTGACGTTGCAGCCTAAAGGTTACCTTCTGTGAGAGGACAGGAAATTACATTTCCAACACCCAGAATGCACCACCCCCTCGTGCTGACCTAATCAATTCTGTGACCTTGGGTTCTTCGGCAGATGGCACATGCAAATCAGCAAACACAAATCAATATGGATTTATCACCTTCTAGGGCCCATAAAAATTCAATAACGGGAATACATCAGCATTGAAGGAACAGTATGGGACCAGGTTACTGGATTTCTTCAGTGGTACTGAGGGAGATGAAAGCAACTTCCTAACCCTAGCGTGGATATAATAATCAATCAAAACAATTGTTTTCAGTTGTCAAATTAGTTAAAAGAAATGGACAGTTGATCTCTGAATCACTCGCCTTTTTCCTTGGACTCCTAAAATAACCAGAATGAGATCTCTGATCTCTGAAAGAGAACAAGAATGACACCTCTTTGTTAGGTCTGGACATGGCAGGGGTCCAAAAGTATTGTTTGGTTTAGTAATAATAAAAGAAATTGCTGCCAAATCGTCCGCCCTGGCCATTAAGCGAGAAAATCGCTTGGATTACGAGGATTAAGAAGTGCAGAATACTTCCTTGAAAGGCCATGCATGGGGCTGATGTACAACTACCCCTTCCAGACTCTCCCGACTCAATCGCTGACTCCCGAGGCTGAGAAAGAAGCTGGAAGGGGAAGGGTAAGTCAATGTGTAAAATAAACTACTGGACAGTTGTCATTAGTCGCCAAGGACGTCCAAAAAACAAGCTTGATGATCTGCGAGGTGTTGTGTTTTAGCTCATGAAGTCATTAGAGTTTCCATTTGGTTTCACTCCACTGTGTCAGTCAGTCTATATCAAAACACAAAGAGTTATTAGTTCCAAGTTGGCACCTTGACGCATCCATCTACATTGGAGTAAATTACAAAAGCCAGGTTCATACTTATCTCAACGATCCTCTCTCTTTCTAAATTCTCCCTCTATGTGATGAATGAAACACAGCATTAAAGACAAATGGAGCAATCCATCGCTGCACAACAAATGAAAATGCATTGTGGACAAAAATAATAGCTAAAGTGTGTCTATTCATAGCAGTGCCCAACACAGGATGGCCAATGCATTATTAGCCAATGTGCACGCGAACATCAAATGTAAAGCCATTAGCAGGCCCAGGGGAATCTACGGACGTTTTTGTGCATTTTCTGAACTGATCTTTATTGAAAATCTGCCAAATTCTGTGCAAATGGAGTAAAACCTGGTCACAGAAACCACATGGGTCTGATCTTTGGATTAGAACAAGGGGAAAACACGCTTTATCTAATGCAGGGGTCTCCAAACTCGGTCTTGGAGGGCCGGTGTCCTGCAGAATTTAGCTCCAACTTGCCTCAACACACCTGCCTGGAAGTTTCTAGTATGCCTAGTAAGACCTTAATTAGCTGGTTTAGGTGTGTTTAATTAATAAAGTTATGCAAACTTCAGACTTGGAGTGAATGAGTCTGAATTTGAATTAATTTGGCTACAGCCCACAGGAAGTTGAATTGCAATGACAGTAAAAGGAATCTAGTGAATTTTATTTCTAAGAAATTCCACACAAGCAATGCATTCTGGGAAATGCAGTGTTCTATCTATCTATTGTTATATCTGCAAGACATTCAAACTTCACATTCAAGACATTTACATTTTACAAGAGTCTTGACAAACTTTGAATTTCTAGGTAAAAATTACAGTTATATGAATTTATTTGACTTTCAATTCCTTGTAATTCTATTCTACATCCTGTTTGCTACATAAATTCCAATTTAGGAACTGAACTGGAATTCGAATGGATTCTCAATTCAATTCTGAATGACACAACGCTGTTCAAAGTGTCTGGTCTTCCTACACATTTCTCTGATTGTTCATCCTGCTCTTTTTACCTTTTAGGATAATGCACGTCCCTCCCGCAACGGAGGAAGAAAGCACCATGAGTAACGTCACAGTTCTCGACATCACCGAGTCCGTGAGTCCCGCCATGACGGCGGCCGGCCCGTACCCTTACCCACTCAGCTTCCAGGTGTCCCTGACTGGATTCCTCATGCTGGAGATCGTCCTGGGACTGAGCAGCAACCTGACCGTACTGGCCCTCTATTGCATGAAGTCCAACCTGGTCAATTCCGTCAGCAACATCGTCACCATGAACCTCCACGTGCTGGACGTGTTGGTGTGCATTTGCTGCATCCCTCTGACGATTGTGGTGTTAATGCTGTCTCTGCAAGGCGACACGGTGCTCGTCTGCTGCTTCCACGAGGCCTGCGTGTCCTTCGCAAGTGTGGCTACGGCGGCAAACGTGCTAGCTATCACTTTGGACCGATATGACATCTCCGTTAAACCGGCCAATCGTGTGCTGACTATGGGACGAGCGGTGGCTCTGTTGGGTTGCATTTGGGTGCTGTCCTTCTTCAGCTTCTTGGTGCCATTTATCGAGGTGGGATTCTTGGGACCGGAGCCCACCAAAGCCAATCAGACGGCCGTTGTGCACGTCAACGAATATTACACCGAACTTGGTCTGTACTACCACCTAGTGGCCCAAATCCCCATTTTCGGTTTGACTGCTGTCATCATGTTGGTGACATACGCCAAGATCCTGCAGGCACTCAAAATCCGCATTGGTACGCGCTTCCACACCACGCAGAAGAAGAAGAAGAAAATGAGGAGGAAAAAGAACTTCTCTCTCATGTCAACATCTGAGCAGCAGCTGCCCGAGATCACAGACGCCTCACAGAGCAGCAACCGCGGAAATGCTCCGCTCGGCATGCGAACGTCCGTCTCGGTGATCATCGCCCTGCGAAGGGCCGTCAAACGCCACCGGGAGCGGCGTGAGCGCCAAAAGCGTGTTTTCCGCATGTCGTTGCTCATCATCTCCACGTTCCTCCTCTGCTGGACGCCCATCACCATTTTGAACACTGTGATCCTCAGCGCAGGCCCCAGCGACCTCACCGTCAAGCTCCGACTGGGTTTTCTGGTCATGGCCTACGGCACCACGGTCTTCCATCCTCTCTTGTACGCCTTCACGAGGCAGAAGTTCCAGAAAGTCTTGAAAAGTAAAATGAAGAAACGGGTGGTTTCCATCATCGAGGTGGATCCGCTGCCGAACAACGCGGTGATTCGAAACTCCTGGATCGATCCCAAACGGAATAAGAAAGTGGCGTTTGACGATCACGAAGCCAGGCAGAAATGTCTATCATCCGAAGATGCAGACTAAAACCACTTTGCGACCTCCAGGACAGGGACTAGTTCTCATAAAAACACTGTTATACATAAAGGGAACCATGTGATGTGAATATTAGCCTTACATGAGCATATATTGAAGAATCGGTTACTATTTATAACTAACTTGGAATATAATATGATAGGTTTCATAGATGGTGCATGTCCTTTATAAACCACTGTATGTACTGTAAATACATGAAAATTTGTACATACTCTTTATCAGTTATGTACCTCATTTATGACTGTGTATACATGTATTTATAATAAACTAGGTGTGGAAAAAGACGAAATCCATCTGTTTTTTGACTTGAACGCAGATGCTATGAACATCGACATCATGTGTAGGAATATTAACATACTGTTTCTGTGGAAGAAAAAAGGAGATTTATTGACTAATAATCACATAGCAATTCATACGCTAAGTTCCAAACACAAACAAAATACCAAAAAGCACTTACAAAAGTCGTCATGATAACTCTTTTGCTTTGACTAATTGCATAATATCCGTATTAATTCGTCTTGTGTGTGAATATGAAAAGATTATCGTTTCTGTGGAACAACAAAGGAGAAATATTGACAAATCATCACAAAGCAATTCATATGTTAAGGTCCAAAAACAATGAACAAAACACCAAAAAGCACTTACAATAGTCGCCTTGTGTTGCTACACTCCAAGTCTTCTAAAGTCATATGACACTTTGCATGAGGAACAGGCCGAAATGTAACATCTGGCAACCCTGTAAAGCCTTGTGATTCGTGAAGAAAAGGAGGGAAGATGCTGCGAATATCATTGTTTTAGAGCTGTCAAATCTGAGGAAACATCTGGCTCATTTTGACACTGCTGTCAAGGACAAAATGTCCCTCATTTTGCATTCAGTGAAACACTGAAGTTAAGCTCCCATTCACCAAATCTGCATACATATTAATGAATAATTGCCCAGGTCAGCGCTGTAGCTCTTAGAGGTCTATTGTGCACCATTACGAGAACATTTGCCCTTGCATGTTCAGTGGGAATTATTTTGTATGGTCAAGAATGAAATGAACCAATGCCAAGCCGAATTAGATCGCAATTAGAATGATTCAAAGAAATCAGCAACCAGTTCAATTTTTATTCAGTTTTTTATTTAACAAATGAAATGTTTTAGTTGATTCACAAGCTTGTGGTCTCAATTGAATAAGATGAGAGAGAAAGTCCATGAAATAATACAAAAACAATACACTGACAACACACATTTCTATTAATTCTCACCAGTTGCACTGCATGTTTAGTGTTATTAATATACTATTATAGCATTTATGAATATTTTTAAGTTCATTTTTCATGTTTTCAATTTGTCTAGTAATTTGTTTTATTTAAATGTTTTTTTATTTTATTTAAATGTATTTTTTATTTCAATTAATTATAGTACTTACATAGATAGATAAATATAGATATATTATAATTTTATTACTTCAACTTATTTTCAGCAACATTTCTTATTTTTAGTTTTTTAGTTTTTTAGGTTTCATTTTTCATCTAATATATATATATATATATATTATTTCAATTAATGAAAATTACTTTTAATAATTTTAGTTTTGGTTAATAACAACACTGGGATGAAGCTATAGAAAGATAAATGTGACAAAACAAAACCTGATTCATGAACAAATGACTCTTACGAGCTGGTTCTTTTAAATGATTCAGTCAAAGGGACTCCGTTAGAATGGTTCTGATTTATTCAGCTTTTATTATGTCTAACTCAAAATGAACAGTGTACTTAAGCTGTGCGAGGCTTACTGACTTACAACATACTTACTAACTGGTTATTCATACAACAACATGCAATTAACGATTCAGAACAGAGCTATGTTTTACAAAATATGTTCATTCAAAAAAAAAGGCATTTTTAAGTACCATTTAACATGTAAGGAATCTCAATGCAATGGTGCAGGAGAGAAAAGAGGTGCATGAACCACAGGAGAAGGAGCACAAGGGCTTTGAGATGCTCATACATCAGCCAGGATGACAGGTAAAGTGCACTTGGCTTAAATGGGCCATCTGTGGGTAAACAACACACCCAGAGAGATGGTGTCAATACGCCGTTAATTATGCAATTTAGACTCTATCGAAAGCTCTTATACTGTACTTTAAACTGACAGTTTTGAGAACTGCTTGTGCATCCAAACATGGCCAACTCGGTCTTGTCCCCAACATCAAAAGCAATATCAAGCCAGCATTCTGCGGCGTCAACGGGTCACGCCTACCGAGTCCTGTTATTTGCTAGGATAAAATCATATGTTGGATTTGAAATGCCCTCGGCAGACATCTGAAGCCAGTTTCATGGTGTTGTAAAATTCAGGTCACACGGTGACCCCGCAATTCACGGCTCTGCCTCGTTCCAAGTGACGGCACTTCAAAACTTTTGTCACACCTCGCTCTCATAAGATTTGCACCTCTCTGATCGTCCTATAAAACTGTAATTGAGAATCATCAAGCCCTCTATAAACAGGGGTTTATAAATGTCACCTGTTTTAAATCTTTCTTCAGATATAAAGCTCGTGTCAAGCTAGATTTACAGATTCAGGGGCAGACGAGGATGTTGTGGTTTCAGGTTTGCAAGCAGTCATTTGTAAGCATCTGAACTGTCTATTGCACTCTGGATAACAAGCCCAGTTTACAAGCACTTAATGCTTGGAAAACGGAGGGAACAATTCGAATTTAAACCAATTAAAACCTTGTTCTTGGTCACACTGCATCTTAGCAGTCTTTAAAAACATCTCGAGGACAAGCTGTGGAGAAAAGCAGAGAATATGGCTCACATTTGTTAGCGAGTAAACTTCATTTAAAAAATGTACAATCGTATAAATTATTTGTATGCTATGATTGCTTAAATGCTTCCTGCCCAGAAGCAACACTGTGCAACTGTGGAATGAAATGAATACGGCTACTATAGAGAATACTGTAGCTGTCGAATATTATAATATAGATCTTTTACGTTATTAAATATCTACCATTTTAACATGTATTTAGAGGGATAGTTCACCCTAAAATCATTTACCAGTACTTGTTTTTGTGTCTTTTATGCCATATGTTATTTCTATGCTATTTATATACTGTAATCATTTTTATAAATAGTTTGAATTAGCTTTTTTTTAATTTTCATAATTTTTTGCTTTTATTTTAATTTTAATTTAAGTTTTGGTAATTTTGTTTTTGAACCTTGTTCTTGGTCACACTGCATCTTAGCAGTCTTTAAAAACATCTCGAGGACAAGCTGTGGAGAAAAGCAGAGAATATGGCTCACATTTGTTAGCGAGTAAACTTCATTTAAAAAATGTACAATCGTATAAATTATTTGTATGCTATGATTGCTTAAATGCTTCCTGCCCAGAAGCAACACTGTGCAACTGTGGAATGAAATGAATACGGCTACTATAGAGAATACTGTAGCTGTCGAATATTATAATATAGATCTTTTACGTTATTAAATATCTACCATTTTAACATGTATTTAGAGGGATAGTTCACCCTAAAATCATTTACCAGTACTTGTTTTTGTGTCTTTTATGCCATATGTTATTTCTATGCTATTTATATACTGTAATAATTTTTATAAATAGTTTGAATTAGCTTTTTTTTAATTTTCATAATTTTTTGATTTTAATTTAAGTTTTGGTAATTTTGTTTTTGATTCTGCCATTTTTATAAGCTTTTTTTATTCTATTTGGTTTCATTTATTTTCAGTTTTAGAATTTTTCATTTTATTTCTTCAACTTAACCTTATTTAATTTTATTTTTTTATGGTAATTCGTAAAACTTTATTTCTTCTGTGGAACACAAAAGAAGATTTTTTGACAAATATCCTGGTTGCTTTTTTCTTATATAATGAAAATGAAAGAAAATAAGAAAATAAATCTTATTTTTATGCTATTTATATACTACAGTATTTAGGAATACTTTGAATTGGAATACTTTGAGTTTAAGTTTTAATAATTTTTTTATTTTCCTTTGTTTTTTTATTTCTATTTAGCTTAAGTATTATTCATTTTAGTACTTCAACTTAAACCTGTTTTATTTCTGTTTTTATGGTTATTCGATTCAGTTGAATGATTCATCTGTGAATCGGACTGATCCTTTTCTTGAGTTCAACTCACTTCATTCAACAATCAGCTCGCTTAAAGGAAAGACTTTTTTAGCAAATAACTTCAATTTCAATCTGTTACTCAAATCAAGTTTTTGTATTGTTTTTGATGCATGAAATTTACTATAAATGCATGCAAAAGAGTGACATATACATAAAATCGTATACATTTGTATTCATACTTAAGAAACATCATGAGGTTGAGTAATTGATAATGGGCTGAACCACTACCATTAAGTAACATTTTAATAAAACATTAAGCTAGGAGCCAATTGATGTTGATTTTAATAATTACGGCCATTTTATCCAAGAATATTTAATCAGACATGCTTTCATAATGCATGCAATAGAGGGTTAAGGCAGAGAGTGCAAAGGATGTGAAATTTGCATGAACTGCTGTGCTGTATATGTGTTCATGCTGGTAGGACACGTTTATAAGAGGTGAACATGACTTCTTATTCATTTCACCCTCTCATACAATACAATACTGCACTGACAGAACTACAGCCCCTATAGGGGATCAATAAAATAATAAACCAGACACAGGCTATAGATGCAACTGCATCAGCTAGATAATATAAGGTCACTGCTCATTTTACAACTGCTCGTGTTTGTTTCATACTGAACTTATTGACATTCTGCTCTTGGGAAAATGGCAGTACTGAGAGGGTTGGTTGTCCTTTTAACCTTCTAGACCAGTGTGGTTCCATAAGACATCAAGAATAATAGATGTAACGTTCAGTATCTGGCCACAGACTGTAGAAGACAGTGCCATCTAGTGGAAACATCTTATTTAAAGTTGCACAACAAAGAACCTACATAAACATATTCATCATTTCACCCATCCAACACTTGCTTACCAGTGGATCCTCTGCAGTGAATGGGTGCCGTCAGAAACAGCTGATAAAAACATCACAATAATCCACAAGTAATCCACACCACTCCAGTCCATCAGTTCACATCTGGAGAAGAGAAAAACTGCATGTTTGTAAGAAACAAATCCATTTTAACTTTAAACCTTCTGGACAAAATACCCATAATAAGTCCATAATCCATAATAACTCTTCCTTCAGTGAAAAAGCCCATCTCCTGTTGTCCTCTCACATCAAAATCCACTGACATATTTGTTTGAATGATTCATCTGTGAATCGGACTGATCCTTTTCTTGAGTTCAACTCACTTCATTCAACAATCAGCTCGCTTAAAGGAAAGACTTTTTTAGCAAATAACTTCAATTTCAATCTGTTACTCAAATCAAGTTTTTGTATTGTTTTTGATGCATGAAATTTACTATAAATGCATGCAAAAGAGTGACATATACATAAAATCGTATACATTTGTATTCATACTTAAGAACCAATTGATGTTGATTTTAATAATTACGGCCATTTTATCCAAGAATATTTAATCAGACATGCTTTCATAATGCATGCAATAGAGGGTTAAGGCAGAGAGTGCAAAGGATGTGAAATTTGCATGAACTGCTGTGCTGTATATGTGTTCATGCTGGTAGGACACGTTTATAAGAGGTGAACATGACTTCTTATTCATTTCACCCTCTCATACAATACAATACTGCACTGACAGAACTACAGCCCCTATAGGGGATCAATAAAATAATAAACCAGACACAGGCTATAGATGCAACTGCATCAGCTAGATAATATAAGGTCACTGCTCATTTTACAACTGCTCGTGTTTGTTTCATACTGAACTTATTGACATTCTGCTCTTGGGAAAATGGCAGTACTGAGAGGGTTGGTTGTCCTTTTAACCTTCTAGACCAGTGTGGTTCCATAAGACATCAAGAATAATAGATGTAACGTTCAGTATCTGGCCACAGACTGTAGAAGACAGTGCCATCTAGTGGAAACATCTTATTTAAAGTTGCACAACAAAGAACCTACATAAACATATTCATCATTTCACCCATCCAACACTTGCTTACCAGTGGATCCTCTGCAGTGAATGGGTGCCGTCAGAAACAGCTGATAAAAACATCACAATAATCCACAAGTAATCCACACCACTCCAGTCCATCAGTTCACATCTGGAGAAGAGAAAAACTGCATGTTTGTAAGAAACAAATCCATTTTAACTTTAAACCTTCTGGACAAAATACCCATAATAAGTCCATAATCCATAATAACTCTTCCTTCAGTGAAAAAGCCCATCTCCTGTTGTCCTCTCACATCAAAATCCACTGACATATTTGTTTGGAGCTGTTTTTGCTTGTAAACGGTGCTTGATCTGAGCATATTTCTCTCCTGATTCAGATGAGATAGGGTTTTTTTCACCGGAGAAAGCAATATTATCGATAGAGGACCATTTGGAGTAAAAAACATCTTAATGATGGATTTGTTTCTAACAAACAGCTTTTCACTTCTCAAGATGTCAACTGATGGACTGGAGTGGTGTGGATTATTGTGATGCTTTTATCAGCTGTTTGGACTCTCATTCTGACGGCACCCATTCACTGCAGAGGATCCATGGGTGAGAAAGAGATGCAATGTTACATTTCTCCAAATCTGATGAAGAAACAAACTCATCTACATCTTGGATGGCCTGAAAGTAAGTAAAATTTCAGCTAATTTTTGGACACATTTGAATGGCTTTTAGCAGCAGAGCTTGGATTCCACATTCAACGGAAATACCCATACTTCTTGGTCATGCACTATTCTAAAACAAAAGGGAACACAGAAGAAATCACTACATCTGCGCACACAAACAAAGCACTCAATAGAACCTGAAAACATTTAGGTTAGGAGTTCACAGTTACAAGAGTCTGAAATTAGTGAAGGTATTTCACCATTGTTGTCCAATAATGGCTCATATTCCAGAAAATGCATATTCAAAACTGCTGAAATGTGTCAAATCTATTTGCTCTTTCTGTAGGGGTGAAATTTCTTCACAGAAATTGTTTGACTGGCACATTCTGCTATAGTAACTATAAACAGTTAAACTAAATGCCTGGAGTTTTAGGATTGGTTAAGATGTGACTGTTTGCTGTGATGGCCCTTTTTCTTTCACCATGACACTGTAGATCTGAAGTCCAGTCCAGTAAGCTAACCTCCGGTGCTCAGCTTTTTATCCTGGAAAAAAATGAATGAAATTCTGCTGAATAATTCTGTAACCAATCTTAGTTTAAGCTAAGATACTAAGCTACACAGCAAAAAAATTGTTTTGCTCATTTTGAATATGAGTCATGTCATGCCTTATTAGTGTGGTTTACCTGTTTGGCACGGTCCACACACTGAATGTACAGTGATGCAATGTTGGAACATCTCATTGTACGACCTTTATTCGCAGTGTAACACTTCAATATCTGACTCTGCAGATCTGAACACGCTGGCTTGATTTGGTATCGCCTAGAGAGAGTGAGAAATGAGATTAATGTCATTTGAAAAACTAAACACTCATTTATTGATCTTGCACACTCACCTGAAGCGGTTGTGTGCGTCTTCTAAGCCTTTCTTGTAATTTTCAGCAGTAACTTTTGTGAACTGAGCCGTCTGCACAACAACGAGACAGTCAACACGTGTAATATACTGCATCAGTGTTATTTTAGTATCAAGAAGAAACTACTATAGTTTTTGTTAATATTTTGAATTCATTTTTTTTATTTAGCATATTTTCAGCTTTCATTTTAATTTTAGTAAATTTGCTTGTTTTTATTATTATTATTATTAATAAATGTCTATATAGTGTGTGATATCACTCTGAAAAAAGTACAGGGAGCATATGAAAGGAAAGATGAATCATTTAGCCTTTTCTTGCATCTTGGCGATCTGCTCCCGAAACAAAGCGTCCTGATTTTCCAGATCTTTCTCCTTCTCCTCCAGCTTCTGAGCCTGATGGGAAGAAAACACACGAAAGCATCAGCATGTAAATCTTCCATAGAAATTAAATGAACACTAAAGAGAGTTTAATGGCACATTTATTTTTTGATATAAATATCCAAATAGAGTCTTGCTCACAAATGATGTTAAATTTACATCAAAGGCTGCATGTGTGTAATATATTCATGCAAATTAAAGCATTCACTCACTTACTTCTAGCTGGAATAGAAATGATCACAATTTCTCTTGAAAAAGTGAACGAGCAAGTGATTGGCAAAGTGAAGCCTCATCATCTTACCTTCCTCTCCATCCACTGAAACACACGAGCAGATCAAGAGAACGGGAGAAAGGAGAAAGGGAACGGAAATAAGCGACAGTGGAGTTAAGCAGCAAAACACTACCATTTAAAGTCATGCACGCTTAACACTATATCCAACACATGCAGATACATTTAGAGGTGGATCCAGAGAAAATGTTAGGTAACATGTTTTGCACATGATACTAGTGTTATCTTAGTATCATTCAGAAGTTTGTATTGATATTTTTTTAATTTTAGATTACAATTTCTATTTTCCAATAATTTTTTTTTATTTTAGTTAAAGTTTTAGTAATTTTGTTGTGTGCTTTTCTCATTTTTACTAGTGTTTGTTTGTTTGTTTTTAAATTAAATGTGTTTTTTAATATTAATTTTTAGTATTTTCATAGTAGTATATTTTTGTTATGACGGCTTTGCAAAAAACTGCAGAGACACAAGAAGCTGTTCAAATTGTCAGAAACATGCACATACACAAACAACACACAACTGTGTGCATACGCTAACTTACATAACACTGAGTTATGAGACGCTCATCCTGAACGTTCAACTGCTCCCTCCTAACGGCATCTGCTAGAGTCTGTTGATAGGACGCCTTCTCCTCTTCCAGAAGCTTCCAGACCTCCTCCTGAATCTGGAGTCTTGCTGCAGCCTGAGCCTGGGCCTTCGCTTTAGCTTTCTCTTCCTGCAGCCTTATGAAAACACACAGTAAATACTGTTTAATGCCAAAACTCTGGGTATTCTGTTGAGAGATCTTCATCTTCATCAGATAAGTTTTTACTGTTGTCGAATGTTACGCTCTGCCATCTTCATCTCCTCCTTCAGGAGCTTCTGGAAATCTTCTCTGATCTGCTTTCTGAGCTTTTCCTCATCCACTAAACAGAGGAAATGTCATATCTTCCATTAATTTATGAAACACAATCAAGTTCCTGAGATGTTAAAGTCAACATGAAATGAAAATTCAACCTGTTTTCTAAATGCATCTAAAATATTGCAAAAAATTAATCCATGCATGTTCCATTTTTTAAATAATTAAATATTAGTTTTAACAATACATATTATTTTAAAAATCATGATGTTAATGAAAATTGTGATGAAAATCACAATGTTATTGTTTATAATATCTTAATAACTTCATGCCTTATAGTTGCATTTAGCAGATGGGCGATAAAACTGTTTACATTTTGTGATGATACGAGCAATCAAGCAGCTGAGATTTCCTATATAGTATATGTGACCCTGGACCACAAAAGCAGTCTTAAGTCGCTGGGGTATATTTGTAGCAATAGCCAAAAATACATTGTATGGGTCAAAATTATAGATTTTTCTTTTATGCCAAAAATCATTAGGACATTAAGTAAAGATCATGTTCCATGAAGATATTTTGTAAATTTCCTACCGTAAATATATCAAAACTTAATTTTTGATTAGTAATATGCATTGCTAAAAACTTTATTTGGACAACTTTAAAGATGATTTTCTCAATATTTAGATTTTTTTGCACCCTCAGATTCCAGATTTTCAAATAGTTGTATCTCGGCCAAATATTGTCCTATCATAACAAACCATACATCAATGGCAATCTTATTTATTCAGCTTTCTGATGATGTATAAATCTCAATTTCGAAAAATTGACCCTTATGACTGGTTTTGTGCTCCAGGGTCACATATATCGTGCACATAAATGCTCTGTATGTATGCAGGTAAAGTTATGCAATATCCAACTTTACATATAGAGCTGTGCTGTTTACAGAAAAGTTCACAGAAACATTCTGTACATATGTTTCTGCTACTTCCGTTTTATTGTGAATTCACGATGGAGTTCATCAAGCATTTGCACAAAATCCTGAGGTACAAGTGGAGACTCTGCAGGTCAATCAGTCAAAAATTAACCAGAGAGACATTGGTAAGAATGATGAACCAAATGATGAACTTACCAACATGTGTTTGTGGTGGAAAGACCTCGAGTTGGTCAATAAATGAAGGTGCAACAGGTTCCTCAACCTGGGGAAGATGAGGAACCTGAGGTTCTCCAGTGGGATTTGGACCCATTCGCGTCTTGGAAGGCATTTCATCAGGCAAACCCACAGATGAAGCTGATCCAGATGACACAGCAGACTCCTCCAAGACAGATGGGATGGGAGCAGATATGGAGATCGTGGAGGGTGAAGTCTCAGGATCAACAGGTAAGTCCGAAAGCTTGCCAGCTGTTGGTTGAGCAGCTAAATTACAGGAGGAGAGAGTCTCTACAGGTTCAATCGGTTCAGCAGCTGGAATGAGAAGTTCAATAGAGGACTCTAAAGATGCTACAGGTTCAGTAAGTGGGTCTGTGGTTGTTGAAGGTGGAATGGCTATGGGTTCAGCAGTCGAGGTTATGGTAGGAGGTGGTGTTAGGTGCTCAATGCTTGGTTCAACTAGTGGAGAAGCAGTTAGTGGTTCACTTGACTCTTGTGAAGGAACATTCATGGGGTCAGCAGGCAGCACAACAGGTTGAGAGTCAGGTACAAGTATGGCTACATGCTCATCACCTGTCGGTGGAGGAGTCGGAAGACCCTCAGGTGACTTTACAGGTGAAGGAGGTGCAGATGTTTCCTCAGTCACAGGCACTAAAGGCACGAAAGGTGTTACTGGCTCTGAAAGAGGAGGAGGAGGAACCAAAGTACTGGCATACGAGGGAGGATGAGGGATTATGGGTACATGAAGTTCACCTGAAACCAAGCGCTCAACCGGAGAAGCTACAGTCGTTGACTGCGTAGAGGATTTGGTTGTAGCTTGCGGTCGAACCACAGGTGGAGGCACCTTCATGCGATCAATCACTCGCTCTGAAAGCTGTTTAGTGTCAGATCAGAAATACCATTGATATACAATTTCCCTTCTTCTTTAAAATACGTGCGCTATTATGTTTTATGATGAAAACTGAGAACATTTTTTTTGCATCACCAGGATTTCAAATAACTATTCTTCCAGAGTATCGTATCCCAAAATGAATTAATTTACTAATATTTTTTTTTGGTCAGATTTTCAATACAATTTGACTTGAGCTGGGATGCATGGATCTCCATTAGATGATATTACTTTTTTTTTATGTGTGTTTTACGTGATCTCAAATAATCTGGGAGTTGGTTGAAAGTGCATTAATTTTGAAAGAAAGTACTGCTGATGGGAATACCATTGTACACTGTTATATACCACTGAATTGAAACCAAATTCATGTACAATGGTATTACCATGGGACACATCCAAAAACAAAATCTGGTAGTACCAGGAGTTGGTTGAAAGTGCATTAATTTTGAAAGAAAGTACTGCTGATGGGAATACCATTGTACACTGTTATATACCACTGAATGGAAACCAAATTCATGTACAATGGTATTACCATGGGACACATCCAAAAACATGGTGTTACTATGGTAAGTCCAACAAAATCTGGTAGTACCGTGTTTTATTAAAAGGAAAAGTAGTTCTATGAGGTTGGTGTGGGGCTATACGGTCATTAGTATTAGTTGGTTTTGAAAGCAATGTCTACAGGCAATCTGAAAGTTTACCTACCACTCATGTCCAGGTGTAGTATGTTTAGTATGCAGTAGGGTCGTGACCTGTAGGCTATATATATAGGCTATATATAAGCTACATGCCCTGCATTTTGTTCAGCAGCCATAAAATATCCACAAACGATGCATTTCTTGCAATTTACACTATATTCTAGTTAAACAGTTTCAAAACCGAATCACTGAAGCTCTTGCAGAGCAAACATGTAACAACCTTACGTTGTTAAGCACGCATCCGCAAGTTTTGCATGAACGACACAGATGATATAGTTGAAATCACTTAATAAAGGAACCAGAAAACACTTTTCCTTAAAGTTTAAAGTTTAATGCTCCTCATCGGCCGGGTCGAAGGAAACGTGGCGCGAGCTGCTGTTTCCCCCCATCTCTGCAGTTTATTGCGATAATTATCGTCAATAAAACACAGAAATTGTTTTATCTGAAGGACTGGGATGTTCAGTATGGGCTTCGACAGCTAACGCCCGAGAGCACATGTTCAGCTCAGCCTTTCCCACTCCCACACCCGGAGGAATTTAAACCTCTCAAGAGCCAGTCATTCATTTTTGTCAGCTAATAAACGTTTATAATTAGCAATAAATGTTATTGTTAATATATCTGGGAGTGTACATGCTTTATTTACGTTTATAAGAACTTGAAGTGGACATTTTGTGCTTTTTCAAGATATTAAATATTTGGGTGTGTGGCTAATATGATATATTAATAATGCATGATTCATATAAATTATTATTCAAAATGTTGAAAAACTAATTTCTGCACTAAAAAATGCAGATTACTCTTTCTGAACAGGCTTATTAATTATTATTAACTTCACAGTACTAACAGTAACTATTGTATTTTGGTGGAAAATATGGTTGTCAGCTAATGAATGTTCACAATTAGAAATGAGTGTTATTTCATACATCTAGGAGCATACTCGCTTATTTAAGTTTATAAGTACTTAAAGTTGACATTCTGTGCTGTTTCACAATACCACCTGTATATGTCTGGGGGCGTGGCTAATGTGATATATTAATAACACATGATGTTATTATTATTATTCAAAATATTATCATTGTTCTGTTTTTTTTACCACAATCTCATTAAATTATCATGATTTTACAGTATTAACAATAACTGCATTAACTATTGTGTTTTGGTGGAAAAATATGGTTACCATGATGAATTGTACTGTGTGAGTTTATGAATTCTACATGAGTGACAAACATTACCCTGGATATTATCCACTGATTGATATAATGACTCTCTATTATAGATCTGTGGTATTATTGATGCTTCAGACAAGAAGTTCATACTTAATACTTTCAAAATCCAATAAAGCCCATACAATTAATAGAACATATAGAAAAATAGATTAATCCTAGCAATTATGAACTGTGCCCAGACAGCACACCTACGTCTGCAAGATGTCTGTTAAAGATCGCTTCATCTGGAAAGCATCTGCTGTGTACAAACATCTGATAGACGTCAGTTTTACATACATTCGAAATCATAAACATCTTCTAAAAGTCTATTTGACATCTGATAGGAAACGTCCTATAGACATATTGCAGATGAGCAAACTCAAGTCTTGTAGATGTAAATGCAGACGTCAAATAGACGTCTCTGTGATGTATGTGTGCTATCAGAGTGAGTGAATAGCCTACACACCAGGTGCATGAAAAAAAAATGCAGCTGAGATTCAAAGAATTGCACAAAAGACATGATTTCCTTCACTTTATGAGGTCTCAGTTTGTGTTAGCTGATAAACAAAGTTTCTTACACAAATCCATGCCAAATTACAAATTCTAGCCTCATGAACATAACATCTGTAGACATTTTCTACAGTATTAGCAGTCATGTTTTCTACAGTATTGCTTTTACTCACCCGCCTGAGGCGCTAGTGGATGGCGACTACAAAATGTCAAATATGATAGATGACTACAACTTAAAATGCCTATGCATTAGCTTTCGTAGTCTTATTTACTTTATTATTTCACCCGAACAAAGACACATGTAAGTGGGCCAACATATTTACTGACTTACTAAAAACGGCTGTGTTTAAAAATGGAAAAGAAATAAATACGGCTAACTTGTAGTCAACACGAACACTTATGAAAAATAGCTCTGCTGTAGTCCTGCTAACAAATGTAGCAAAACTTGACCATTATGTTAGTTTTAATGTGCGAAGAAGTAGATCTATGTGACTTTCTTGAAGTAAATATAATGCCAGGAACAAAATGAGTGTCTATTTCTGCAAAAACAGACCTAGATACTGAAAACAGGTCATGAATTGTGAACGCTTACAGACAAACACTCTAACTTACACTCACACCTGGCTCAAAAACAGCTCATAAAATTGGCCTAAATGTACCTCAAGCACTCATCCATTCACAGTGAATAACTTAAAAATGAATAGTGATGGGACACACACTAACAAAACACACTCACACGAAGCTAAAGAGGTATTACAGTTCCCTTACAATTTACTGTGGAAGCTTGTTTCCACCATGGAATGAGAAAATTAAAAAGGTAATTGTGACTTTTTATCTCACAATTTGGACTTTTCGGACACTCTTGCCATTCTGAGTTTATATCTCGAAATTCTGACATTTTTTCTCAGAATTCCGAGTTTGAATCTCAGAATTCTGACGTTTTTTCTCAGAATTCCGAGTTTGAATCTCAGAATTCCGAGTTTGAATCCCAGAATTCTGACGTTTTTTCTCAGAATTCCGAGTTTGAATCTCAGAATTCCGAGTTTGAATCCCAGAATTCTGACGTTTTTTCTCAGAATTCCGAGTTTGAATCTCAGAATTCCGAGTTTGAATCCCAGAATTCTGACGTTTTTTCTCAGAATTCCGAGTTTGAATCTCAGAATTCCGAGTTTGAATCCCAGAATTCTGACGTTTTTTCTCAGAATTCCGAGTTTGAATCTCAGAATTCCGATGTTTTTCTCAGAATTCCGAGTTTGAATCTCAGAATTCTGATGTTTTTTCTCAGAATTCTGAGTTTACGAGTTTGAATCTCAGAATTCCGAGTTTGAATCCCAGAATTCTGACGATTTTTTCTCAGAATTCCGAGTTTGAATCTCAGAATTCCGAGTTTGAATCCCAGAATTCTGACGATTTTTTCTCAGAATTCCGAGTTTGAATCTCAGAATTCCGAGTTTGAATCCCAGAATTCTGACGTTTTTTCTCAGAATTCCGACGTTTTTCTCAGAATTCCGAGTTTGAAGCTCAGAATTCTGATGTTTTTTCTCAGAATTCTGAGTTTAGTCTTTTGTCAGAATTGCAAGATATAAACTCTGAATAGGGAGAAGAAGTCAGAACTGTGAGATAAAAAGTCGCAATTACCTTTTTTTTTATTTTATTCCGTGGTGTAATATGGAAACGGGCTTCCATAATTTACTCTGCCTTCTTCTCAGCTTTCTCTCCTTTCACCGCCGCACGAATGCTGGACCACACTTCCGTGTAGAGCAGCGTTCCCAGGAACACCACGGCCGTGCCGACCCAGTGCCAGGCTGTGAAGGGATTATGGAAGTACAGGATGGAAATAATGAGACTCAGGAATTTGCGAAGCGTCACCACTAGTGTAACCGTGAGCGACGCACACTCCGTGGTCAGAATGAACACGCCGCGGATGCACACATATCTGAAATATCAGGCTAAGGATAAAGTATACAATGAAACATACTGACTGTAGACAGATTTCTCAGCATGGCTTTCTACAGTTCTGTCCAATAATAATAATAAAATAATAATAATTCATTACATTTATATAGTGCTTTTCTAGGCACTCAAAGCGCTTTACATTGTCGGGGTATCTCCTCATCCACCACCAGTGTGCAGCATCCACCTGGATGATGCGACGGCAGCCATAGTGCGCCAGAACGCCCACCACACACCAGCTTACTGGTGGAGAGGAGACAGAGTGATGAAGCCAATTAGCAGATATGGGGATTGTTAGGAGGCCATGATGATCAGGGTCCAATGGGCAAATTTGGCCAGGATGCCGAGGTCACACCTCTACTCTTTTCGAAAGACATCCTGGGATTTTTAATGACCACAGAGAGTCAGGACCTCGGTTTAACGTCTCATCCGAAGGACGGTGCTTGTTGACAGTATAGTGTCCCCGTCACTATACTGGGGCGTTAGGACCCACACAGACCACAGGGTGAGCACCCCCTGCTGGCCTCACTAACACCTCTTCCAGCAGCAACCTAGTTTTCCCAGGAGGTCTCCCATCCAGGTACTGACCAGGCTCAGCCCTGCTTAGCTTCAGTGGGCAACCAGGCTTGGGCTACAGGGTGATATGGCTGCCATAATAAAAGCCTATAAAGAAAATGGATATGACAAATATGAAAGGATACTGGGTGACGACGTTCATCAGTAGGTATAACCACATGACAGGCACAGACAGACCAATCACAGGCACTTCCACTGGAGCTTTGAGAGAAAGTCACTGGTTTGTCATTTCAAGCAAAAAAGCCAAACAAAGTAAGACTTCTTAAGGCTTACATACAGCATTCAAACATTTGGGGGTTTGAAAGACATCAGCCCTTTCATTCAATAAGGTTGCATTAAATTGATCAGAAGTGATAAAAGATGTTACAAAAGATTTCGGTTTCAAATAAATGCTGCTCTTTTGAACTTTCTATTCACCAAAATATGATCTGTATCATGTTTCCACAAAACTTTGAAGCAGCACGACGGTTTTCAACATTGATAATAATCAGAAATGTTTCTTGTGCAGCAAATCAGCATATTTGAATGATTTCTGAAGATCATGTGACATTGAAGAGTAATGATGCTGAAAATTCAGCTTTACATCAAAGGAATCA
This sequence comes from Sinocyclocheilus anshuiensis, assembly GCF_001515605.1. NCBI lineage: Eukaryota > Metazoa > Chordata > Actinopteri > Cypriniformes > Cyprinidae > Sinocyclocheilus > Sinocyclocheilus anshuiensis. Next base: position 477,711 of record NW_015546129.1, on the reverse strand, counting down.
ATTATATTTTAAATATATATTATGGAAGCCCATTTCTGACATGGAATTTAAAAAAAAGAGTTGCAATTACTTATTAAAATTGGAGCTATTTTAAATTGTAGTAATATTTCATAATACTCCTGTTTTTACCGTATTTTGGATCAAATAAATGCAGCTTTGGTGAGCATTCTTTAAAAAACATTTTAAAATCTTACCGACCCCAAACATTTGAGCGGTGCTGGCTAATTTACTGTATTAGTCCCAACAGAATCGGACTCACAGCTCTGGCTGAAGAGCACAGCGTGTTTGTAGATGTCTGTTGACAGCAGGAGGAATCCCGGTAATGGCAGAAAGTGCTGAAACAAGGCAGAAAAATCCCACTCAATCCCAATGTTGCACACTTAAATACAGCATCATACAGTGGCATGCGAAAGTTTAGGAACCCCTTGCAGAATCTGTGAAAATGTGAATAATTTTTTACAAAATAAGAGAGATCATACAAAATGCATGTTCTTTTTTATTTAGTACTATCCTGAGTAAGATATTTTACATAAAAGATGTTTACATTTAGTACACAAGAAAAAAAATAGCAGAAATTATTAAATTAACCCCATTCAAAAGTTTGTGAACCTATGGTTCTTAACACTGTGTTGTTACCTGGATGATCCACACCTGTTTTTTTGTTTTGTGATGGTTGTTCATGAGTCCCTTGTTTGTTCTGAACAGTTAAACTGAGCACCGTTCTTCAGAAAAATCCTTCAGCTCCTGCAGATTCTTCAGTTTTCCAGCATCTTCTGCATATTTGAACCCTTTCCAGCAGTGACTGTATGATTTTGAGATGCATCTTTTCACACTGAGGACAACTGAGGGACTCAAACACAACTATTACAGAAGGTTCAAACATTCACTGATGCTCCAGAAGGAAACACGATGCATTAAGAACAGAATGAAAATGTCCAAATCTTTTTTTTTCCATTTAGTACTGCCCTTCGGAAGCAACAGAATATACTTGCATGTTTCCCGGACGACAAATTAAGTACAATTTACCTTGATCTTCAAATTCAAAAAGTTTCCTTCTGGAGCATCAGTGAATGTTTGAACCTTCTGTAATAGTTGTGTTTGAGAAAAGATGGAATTCAAAATCATACAGTCACTGCTGGAAAGGGTTCAAATATGCAGAAGATGCTGGAAAACTGAAGAATCTGCAGGAGCTGAAGGATTTTTCTGAAGAACAGTGCTCAGTTTAACTGTTCAGAACAAACAAGAGTCATGAACAACCATCACAAAACAAAAAACAGGCGTGGATCATCCAGGTAACAACACAGTGTTAAGAACCAAACTTTTGAATGGGATTATTTGAATAATTTCAGCAATTTTTTTGTTCTTGTGGACTAAATGTAAACATCTTTTATAATTTTTTTGTTCTTGTGGACTAAATGTAAACATCTTTTATGTACAATATCTTACTCGGGATAGTACTAAATAAAAAAATAACATGCATTTTGTATGATCTCTCTTATTTTGGAAAAATTATTCAGAGATTCTGCAAGGGGTTCCCAAACTTTCGCATGCCACTGTATGTATAGTTAGGGACTGACATTGTAAAACAGAGCCTCCTTGGAGTGTTTGCCATATTTCTTGTACAGAGTTTCCTGGAAAATGCCCATTCTTGCAGACATCAGCAAGGCGAACGTCAGTATGGCGATACCTGAAACACAACAGTATTAATGCAATCAAATATGATGCAGAATGATTTAACTAACCACATATACGTACATGTCTTCAGAACTGCATGTTAACATACTATTGATACTAATCTAGCAGTTTGCAATAAGTACACTACTGTTCAAAAGTTTGAGGTTGGTATGAATTTTTATATTTCTGAGTCTCTTATGCTCATTAAAACGCAATATTTATTTGATCAAATACAGTAAAATCTGTAGTAATATTTCATACTATTACTATTTCAAATAACTCTTTTCTGTTTTACTACATTTTAAAATGTAATTTATTGCTGTGATGCGCAGTTGTATTTTCAGCATCATTACTCCAGTCTTCAGTGTCACATGATCTTCAGAAATCATTCTAATATGCTGCCGAGGAAACTTTTTTTTATTATTATCAATGTTGAAAACAGTTGTGCTGCTTCATATCTGAGCGTAAACCGTGATATGTTTTGTTTTTTAAGGATTCTTTGATAAATAGAAAGTTCAAAAGAACAGCATTTATTTCAAATATAAATATTTTGTAATATTATAAATGTCTTTAATGCATCCCTGCTGAATAAAAGTATTAATTTCCTTTAAAAAAAATACTGACCTCAAACTTTTGAACATACTACATACTACTACTAATAATGCAGCATGCAACTATTATAAATGCTTATTGTTATTAATGCAATTTCACATACTAATTTTTAAATGGTAGTATATTCTATACTTTTACAGTATGCAGCAAATATTGCCTGAGTGTGAATGTGGAGAATATTACCCAGAAGCCAATGCATGAAGGCATAAAAAACATCTTCCTCTGTGGCCCCTTTCTCAACATTCTACATAAAGATCAAACCTGGCGTATTAGGTGCAGATAAATGTGAAATAAAGCATTGAAATACAAGTACATTATGTCTGTTAATACAAAACAACTACTAAACTCACCACTTGTTTGGCCGACATAATAGTGCAGATGAAAATGCCCACAGACACCAGCACGATGGAGAGATATTTACTCGCCGAATATCTGCAAGCAATAACGTGACTGAATAATATGCAAAATAAAGCAATGATTTTGTGCATGATCTTCAGCCTACCTTTTCTTCAAGATGATAATACCGAGGATCATGTTTGCTATTAAAGATCCCTGTGATCAAAATGAGAAGATACAGAGATCGATAAGGCACAGATTTTAAAGCAATGAATGAATGAAATAAATGATACTCACTGATCTGAAGATCATGTGCAGAGGCATAGCGATGTTAAAGTTCAGGGCGTAGTTATTGATCACGCTGACGGTAAAGAACATGGTCACCATGATCACATAGTTACTGCAAAAAGGAAATGCATCAAAAGTCATGAAATCCTCATAAGTAGGAGGGAAAACAATACTGAATTGAAATAATGTAATGCATATATATGAGCAATGCTTAGAAGATTACTTACAAAGTTACTGATTTCAAATTACATGGCAAAAATTGTAATTAGTAATGTAATCTACTACATTACACTTTTTAGGTAATATAATCTGACTATTGTTTGATTACTTTTGACATAACTGGTGCATCCCATTGAATTTAATAGAATAATCTTGTACCATCTTTACATATCATATCCAGTTGTTAAAGCAAATTATTAATTAAATCAAATTATTTTACAATTCAAAATATTTAAAAATAAAACACTGGTGACCATTAAATGACATCAGAGAACTGCAAACATGCAAATATTTTGTTAAATTACTGGCTTAATAATTAAGTTATTATTTAATTTAATTAGGTAATTATTAACTTAAAAATAGAATAAAGTTATTAACTTGAATTCTCAGGGTCTACATCACATAAATATGTGACCCTGGAGCACAAAACCAGTCATAAGGGTCAATTTTTCGAAATTGAGATTTATATATCATCTGAAAGCTGAATAAATAAGCTTTCCATTGATGTATGGTTTGTTATATTTGGCTGAGATACAACTATTTGAAAATCTGGAATCTGAGGGTGCAAAAAAATCTAAATATTGAGAAAATCATCTTTAAAGTTGTCCAAATTAAGTTCTTAGCAATGCATATTACTAATCGAAACCTAAGTTTTGATATATTTCCAGTAGGAAATTTACTAAATATCTTCATGGAACATGATCTTTACTTAATATCCTAATGATTTTTGGCATAAACGAAAAATGGATAATTTTGACTCATACAATGTATTTTTGGCTATTGCTACAAATATACCCCAGCGACTTAAGACTGCTTTTGTGCTCCAGGGTCACAAATATTAATTCAAAGAAGTTCTGCAAACTATACATGTTAATTAAACATATAAATTGCAATGTTTTTAATACCAATTACTTTATTATTCATTCATTGCACAATAAACAATCTTGACGTCCAGTGTAAAGTCTGTCCTGAGGCTGAAGCATTAATGTCAGAGATCCGTCTAGATTTAGCACAAAGACTGTAACATAAGTCATCTTGTCCAGCTTCAAAACTGCATGACTATGTGTTAGGAATGGAATACTAGCGTAGTGCTTAACACACACTGTGCAGTATATACTGTATGCTACCTCCGGAGTATGCGAAACATCATATAGTATGCATGCTATTGTTGTAGTCAACACCACATTCAGCAAGTGACGTCCAGCTATCATATCTGATTTTCTGTGCAAATATGTAAACTAGGGCTGTGCGATATTGAAGAAAAATGCGATATGCGATAACTCATTAAATAATGCGATATTCGATATGCGATACGATAATGCTTAAAGTGCCACATGCTCAGATGAAACAGTTTTACTCAGCTGTTGCTGAGTCAGTTCTGTGAACTTCTATAACTATCTTGTGTCATATATATATGGTTATTTGTATGTATGTATGTACCAAGAGTTCCTGTAAAACCACAACAAATTCCTTGTGTTTGCGCACACTTAAGTGGTGAATAAAGCTCATTCTGATTCTGATTCTAATCAGAACCCCTACAACAACTTCTGAAAGTGAACAGTAGTGTTTTAATAAGGAAAAATAAAACACAGCTTAGTATTTACTCTTATAATTCAATATGCACTGATTCTTATTTAAGCTACAAAAGTTATTTAGGTAAGAGCAGTGAGTGATTTTCTCTTTGTCTTTTGTTCATGGCCCCAAATATTGCAAGCTGTAGCGATATGCATATTGCGATATGTACATTTGCGATATTTCGATAATTTCGATATATTGCACAGCCCTAATGTAAACTGTGCACAGCATGCACACTGAAAACTTCAAAGATATTAGCTGTCTGAACTGTGTGTTGACTTACAAACCACCTGTCACTGTGACAAAGCACAGCATTCACCTCTCACCTATAATAATAATATAATAATCAATAATGGTAATCACTGCCTTTTACCTCGTTCAACAAGTAAAAACAGGTTGTTTGAGTAAAAATGCATAATTATGCATTTCTTTTTTGAAAAAAGAATGAATGAACGAATGCACATATAACATGATGGGAATCCTATTATAATCAATGACATTCACACTGTTCTGACAAGCCTAAACAAGCCTGTTATAATTAAAATACATGTATGCGTGTACAATATGTCACAAATTATTAACCTGAGGGGTATGTGTGGCTTTTTGCGTCCAAAGTTTGTCTCAAAGATGAACCCTTCCAGTGCAATAAAGGCAAACTGGGCAAATGTGACAATATTCCCACACCCTGGGAAATCCCTGTAAAATATACAATTCAAAGAAGCAAGAAATGGCAGCATATATTAAGTTCAAATGCAGTGAACACAAACTCAAATATGAAAAAAATATCATATATGAGAGAAATGCAACTCACCTAACCAAAAGTTCCAAAAACACAACATTACTGCAGCAACCAACAAACACCAAAGCGATCGCGAATAACGTATTCATTGTCAAAGGTTAAAATGAAACAATCACACAGTTATTTTAGCTTCACACTAATCCGGATGTTGGCATTGTGAATAATAAATGTCTAAATGTTCCAGCACTAGTGAACTAGTGATACTTCAATGAACGTCTCCCAGCTACACACATGCCTTCCTGCTTCCCACTGCGCCTGCTGGGATTTGTAGGTTTTTGGATATAATCCAGAATGTATGCGGATATTACTGAAAACTACATTTCCCAGCAACGCAACCAAAAGCGACTAGGCTCATTCAAACTAAAAAAATTAGCAAGTATTTGCGTGGGAGTAGCATAATTGCGAGAGGAATTAGTAATAATAAAATAGCTTTTAAATAAAATAAAGTGAAAATTATAAAAATAAACGGTATCTGATTTTTGGCACCGAGTTCCTGCGACATTTCAGACGTTTAAAATATCTCTACGTGTTTCCGGTGTCGTGGCGATCACACACACAACAGTTGCACACACCAGTCAGTAAACCATCTGATAAACCACACAAACATGATTTCGTTAACGGACTCACAGAGTAAGTCAATTTTACCACATCTCTGCGTTGCGTTACTGTTGTTAGTTTAGATAGAAATGTTAAAAATACTGCTTCAAAGCTGAAAATGGTGTGGAAGTGATGAATGGAAATGAATGAGGACACACGGCGTGGCATCAAATCACAACTATAGTGAAACTATCTAATCTAATATTAGAATAATTGTGATACCATTAAAATACCACTTCCATTATGGTAGTGTACCCTGGATCAGTATTATAGTATATAAATATGGTGATCATTTGATCAGTAGTATATCTATCTAATGTTGAATATCTAGGTTGAATATATCTATCTATCTAATGTTGAATGTCTATCTATCTATCTATCTATCTATCTATCTATCTGTCTGTCTGTCTGTCTGTCTATCTAATGTTGAATGTCTATCTGTCTGTCTATCTAATGTTGAATGTCTATCTGTCTGTCTGTCTATCTATCTAATGTTGAATATCTATC